>NC_041393.1:435634574-435641890 GCF_002162155.2 Triticum dicoccoides | reverse complement strand
CCTCCCTCTCCCTCTCGGCCTTCCCTCCTCAGATCCCCCGCCTCACCGAACCCCCTCCTGACGCCACCCGCCGTTGTCCGCGCGCTCCAGCGCCACCCTGGCTGCGCTAGGGCATTCAGTAGCTGCACGGGCCTTGGCCTCGTCCCATCGCCCAACAGCAGGAGCCGGAGAGGCCCCGCGTCTTCGGCTTCGAGATCGCCTCCCTGTCGACCACCGACGCGCCCCCGTCGGCGTCGAGCTCTGCTGCTACTAAACTGACCACAGGCCACCGTGAGCCACTCGGTGAGCTCCTCCCTCCCTCCTTTCCTCTCCTCGCGCCTTGTGCATCACCGTAGCTAGCTCGCCGCCGCTTTTTTTTCTGTCCGCCGCCCGAACTCGTCACTACCGTCGCTTCCGACCACCATTGCCGGCGCCGTTGGGTTAGAACGACGCGGTGATGTTCCCGCGTTTGAATGAGCCCGAACACGCGCGCAAATTCGTACCGCAGCCGCCTCCCCGTAGCGCACCTGCGAGCTCCGCTGCCGACGTGCTCGTCGTCGGCGTAGAGCCTCCCTGGTCGCGAGACCATGACGGTTTGACGTGGTTTGGTCTCCGCTTTAGAACGCGCCGCCGCAGTTTTGGTCGACGGCGTCGAGTCTCCTGTCGTCGCCGACGTGACCTGGAAAGTGGGCCCCCTTGTGACACTGCCGCTGGGCCCCACCGATCCTAGTTGACCCAGTTGACTGGGTCAACTGCTGACTGGGCACTCTGCCCACTGACATGTGGGCCCCGCGCTAATTAACAGGTTTTATAAATAAATAAAATGTTAATTAATCTATTAATTAGTTTTAATCACTAATCAGCCATTGACTAGTGCGGCCCACACCCCTAATTAGTTTTGTTAGTCAATTTAATCAAGTGTTAGTGCCGCAGTCGCTGACGCGTGGGTCCCCCTGGACCCACAGGTCATGTTTGACCTGGTCAACTGACCAGTTGACTGCTGACGTCATCAACACATCATGCTGACGTCATATTATTTTCTGTTAATATAAATAAATTCAAAAAATGGTTTAATCTTTGAAAATTCACAAAAAATAAACTGTAACTCAGATGAAAATGTATTCTACATGAAAGTTGCTCAGAAAAATCCAACGAATCTGAATACGCGGTCCGTTCATCTGTCACATGCCCCTAGCATGCTGAACATGGAACTTTCCCCCTCCGGTCGTTTGTCTGACACAGGTCCGGAACCGGGAAAACATTCCCGGTTGACTTCCCCCCTCGCCGTTATCGTGTAGCACCACGTTAGAACACGTCTAGCTCTGCTTGTTGTCCTGTTATGCTATGTTTGCTTTATATTTACTGTTTCTTCCCCCTCTTCTCTCCGGTAGACCCTGAGACCGATGTTGTCCCTGTGATCGACTACGTCAACGACGACCCCTCCTTGCCATAGAAACCAGGCAAGCCCCCCTTTGATCATCCCGATATCGTCCTTTTCCTTTCTCTCATGCTTGCATTAGATTTTGCTACTGTAATTGTTTGCTCCTATTCTGATGCATAGCCTGCTTTTGTATCTGCTGTTGTACCTTACATGCTTATCCTAAACTGCTTAGTATAGGTTGGTTAGTGATCCATCAGTGACCCCCACCTTGTCCTTGTTGCCCCTACTTCATCATCGAAGACCCGATCAACGGGATCGAAGACCAGGCCCCGGCACCGCACATCACTTCCTCTTAGTTTCTCAACACTACTAGGTTACTATCGAGTGCCGAGGGTGAGACCTCTACAGCACTTCTGATGTTAACCCTATAGTGTAGCTATTTGGTCGTGGTCATCAGGGTGATTCCGCCTTAACCACTTCCGTTACGACTCTGTCGTGCAACCCCTCAAGTGTGAACCTCGGGGCTGATTCCTCTTACGTTCACCTTGATGATTACATCGAGTGGAATTCATCGGGGGTGATTCCTCGGGTTTTCCCCTTGATGTTTAGACACACAGTTATTATGATTACTATGACTTTACACTGAACCATGTTACTAAAGATGGGTCGACCCTGAGGGGTACCCGCGCGAGCATAATTGCGAGTGATGTGGAGACGGGTTGACCTGGAGGGTACCCGAGAGTCGAATACGAGGCGTGGCCGAGCATTCTTAGCCCTTGCCACAAGTCCTTGAGACGGGGCAACGGGGTCACATCTTTCGTGAGTCTCTGCTTGTTACCGCGCGTTCCTAATCCACTATGATTTGGATATTTGATCTAAGGGGCCTCTGGCCTGATAGCACTAACCATCATGTGGGCATAGTATGGGCGTTCTGCGTCGTATGCATCAGCTGAAGCTTATTAGGCGTCAGCGACTGAGCGGCGCGCGCCGGGTTGGACTGGTAAGCTCCTACCTTTTTTAAGGAGGTAGCTAGGTCTGCTCACCGGCCGCCCACGCAATGTGCAGGAGTTCCCGGGGAGATGACCCATGACCCCTGGGGGCATAGGTTTAGTCCGGTGTGCTGACCTCTTTATTAAGCCTAGGTCGGGTTGCGGCGTATTGTTTGGCCGAGGCCGGGCATGACCCAGGAAAGTGTGTCCGGCCGGAGTTAATCGAGCGTGGTGGGTAAGTTGGTGTACCCCTGCAGGGAAGAAAACATCTATCGATAGCCTGTCCTACGGTAACGGATGCTCGGAGTTGTATCTCGATCGATACAACTAGAACTGGATACTTGTGATGAGAATTGGATGGTGATGAGAATTGAATTGTGATGACAAATGGATAGTAGGGATCTGGGATTTCTTTCTCGTAGGGAGTCGAGAAAGGATCTCTGGCCGAGGTTGATAACACTACTACTACTTTACTTTATGCTACTCTACTCCCTCCTGTTGCTGCAAGATGGTGGTTTCCAGAAGATATTAGTCTTCGATAGGACTAGGCCTTCTCTCTATTCTGGCATTTCTGCAGCCCAGTCCACATATACAACCTTTCTTTGATAATGTTGCATATGTAGTGTAGATCCTTGCTTGCGAGTAATTTGGATGAGTACTCACGGTTGCTTTGCTACCCCTTTTCCCCCTTCTTTCTTCTTTCTGGTTGTTGCAACCAGATGGTGGAGTCCAGGAGCCAGACGTCACCTTCGACGACAACTACTACTACCACGAGGGTGCCTACTACCTCATGAAGACCGCGACGACCAGGAGTAGTTAGGAGGCTCCCAGGTAGGAGGCCTTGCCTTTTCGATCGATGTTGCTTTTGTGCTAGCCTTCTTAAGGCAAACTTGTCTAACTTATGTCTGTACTCAGATATTGTTGCTTCCGCTGACTCTTGTGTTTTCGAGCTTATGTATTCGAGCCTCGAGGCCCCTGGCTTGTAATATAAAGCTTGTATTATTTTAATTTGTGTCTAGAGTTGTGTTGTGATACCTTACCGTGAGTCCCTGATCTTGATCATACACATTTGCGTGTATGATTAGTGTACGATTGAATCGGGGGCGTCACAAGTTGGTATCAGAGCCGACTGCCTATAGGTAGCTCCCTTTCCAACTCCTTGGCCGAAGTCGAGTCTAGTCACTACAAAAACTTTTACTAACATGGCTGTGTGGCTTACGGGCCCACGTTGCCATTGGGTGGTATTAGGATCTTTTATTCCTCGTCTATACTCTGGGACTCTGATCTCTCGTCTATTCGGGTTAAACATTTTACTAACTCTGACATTAGGTTCTCGTACCCACTTCCTCCCGGAGAGCCCCAACATTATCGATGATTGCTTGCTTCGCCAGAAGATTCTGCGGATACTCCTCGATGTTTCTCGAGACCCTGTGCCAACTGCCTTGTAGTTCTTGACCACTGATAACCCCCCTGAATAACATCCTTGTCGCTTGTACCTTCATCCCTAGTTGCTCCTGTTATTACGAGATACCACTAGTACTCTCCGTTGTTCCGAGAATCCTTTGTGGCCTTGTGCTTTGCAGCTTCTTTTCGAACTGCGGATAATTCGCTTAACCGGGGTTCGTTCATCCCCAGTTGTTCATTTGCTTTCCTAATACCTGAAAAGGCTATCTGATCTTTCAAAATCCTTTGCAACCTATTGCTCTTGATTCTCCTTGCCTGCTTGCATTAGGATTAATTCCATATGTCTAGCAATATTCTTTAAAATTCTTTGTGATTGTCATTATGTGCCTATGGATTCAGCTTGTGTGCGAATACTCGCAATCATCAATCAATCCTTGGAAATTTTCTTTCCGGCTCAGACATCCTTCGCGATATGAGCTGGTTCTTGCCCAATCCAGATTTGATCGGGTACACCTCTAAGTCTATTCAACTTACTCATCTTTTGATCAGAGCCTCTGCTTCTGATCCTTTGTCTTGAAATCATAATTCCTTTGTACCCAAGCATCGAATCATTCAGACGTTTCTATAAGCCGATGCCTTTACATCCCCTTCTTCATCTGATTGATTATCGATACTCACATCAACTCTGTCGTGAATCGCCAGATCCATTGTTGGGTTGTTATCCGACAATGTCCTTCACATCCAAAGTCTTGTGAGTTTTTCCCTGATACATAATACCTTCGGTAAATTGTATCATCTGCTTTGACTCCGATACTTACTTTTGAACTCGTATCTTTTGCTTGGTTGATGGTTGTATAGATTCGTAAAAGTGCCCCGATGGGTTGAACTTATGCCTTCCATAATCCGTGTGAACCCGAGAGTTCTCCGAGTCTTACTCTTCTGGTACTTCGGCAGATAAATCCTCTGCACTACAATTTCTTCGAAAAATGAGGAGTGAATGAAAGGTTATGCATTGAAGAAGTGGGAGTCGACCTTGAACTTTGTGTTCATGCCCATGGACCCGATGTGGCACTTATCATGGAAGCTTCTTGTGATAATAATAATCCCCTTGTTATAAGTTCATCTGGTATCTAGGATTGGTCCTTTGCAACCGTGGTTCTGACCATGATTGTTCCCCTTCGATTCCATTTCTTGGACAAGTTCACGCACTTGTCTTCTGCAGATCAATGCGACTCCACAACCTCTATTTTGATCTTCCTTCAAGTATTACCCTCCGGTATCTCGAGAATATCAAAGAACTGTGTTGCTTCCTATGAGTCTTCATCTAGTATTGCTTCTCACCGATTTCAGATTTCCCCCGGGACCTGAGTTATTAATCACTCGAGGACACCGATAAGTGAATCAGTTGAATCGATTCCGCACTCCGATTCTATAACTCTAAGTAATTTTCATTGCTTACGAGTTTAATAATCCTTCTAGTCATTCCTAGCCTGGCCGACTATGTCGTTATTGTGCTAAATTTTAACTATGCTACCTGGTCCTTCTTCCCGGAGCATAATTTTTGATGTTAAGATAAGCTTACATCGATCTTTCTCGTCATATCATTTCACCTTGAACAGAAAGTTTGATTTCGACTTTGTGTCGTACTCATGGTTTCAATAACCTTTCGCGTCATCATTCCTTTGACTTGATGTCACCGCCGATCGATTGCATCTTCATGAAATCTCTCGACAAATGTGTCGTGATCATCACCAACATTCCGAGTTGTTCTAGGATATCAATCTAATTCATGATGAGAAATACCATCCTTGCCCCCTCGATGAATTGTTCCTGAGCCCGCCGGTCACAAAATCATCTTTTTCTTGCGGGAATTGTATGACTTATTTTATAAGTTGTTCCGATGGATTCTTTGTGTATCCGAAGTCTGACCTTTCCCTGATGACCATGCCAACACTATCCCGAAGCATGTGTGTGATACTCTGATCATCAATAAGAACATTGGGAGCACAATGCTAACTGTTCTTGATCTATTAATCCAAAAACCGTTGTATGGGTAATATCATGATTATCCCCTCGCCCTCTTTATCTAAGTGCTTTTGAACTTGCTGTCATATCATGTATATCCTGCTCCGCTTCCCCTTGGGAAGGATATACTCTCAATTCTTGTGTGTAAACACATTTCCTTTCCAATGTTCTGATTAATCTAATAACCACATTTTCCTTTCCATTGGCTTGTTTAATCTTCTTGTGATCTATATGATATAAGCAGAAATAATTCCCTGCTTATAAAACGCCCCGATGTACAACCTTGTCAGTGAGACCCTGTTACTATTGTTGATGACATTCGGTAACCACCGATGGACGTGAACCTTGCCGATTGGTCCGCCTCGTTCAACGAGCAGGAATATGGTTCTCTTCGTCCCTCGCCCTTGGTATCAACGTGGTTGCCAACATAACTGACAGACTATCCTCCGACAAAGCTTGCTATCATAACCGTGTAACATGTCACCCCTCTTTCTACTTTTAAACCATATGGTGGGCCCATAACACACAGTTCCACAAGATCGAAACCTGGCTCTCCTGTACACGCTTGTTTCTAAGGTTATTTCTCACACTTGGCTTCATATGAAAAATCCCGACCTTCTGAGAGGCGATCTATTCTGGTATCAGACACGATACTTATTACCATTGCTCTAAACCCCTTTCACCCCCCTTGTTTCAGGCAACAAACGATTCTCTACCAAGTTGAAGCTTCTTATTGCACCTCACCTTGCTCTCGATGACTTTCTTGAATTTTAACTCGAGAGATGCCTCTATGCCACGTTCACTCACATAATCCCCACATACCTATCTTGTGTTGAGCTCCTTCCTTCCCGAGTCTTTCCCCTTACTCCACCTCTTAAATCTCGGGACGAGATTTCTTGTAGTGGAGGAGATTTGTAACACCCCCAGTGTCATGCTACAGTAACCCACTGTGATTAAGCTAATCATTTTTCCAAACAGTGCTTAATCACCTTTGATTCAAATCTCATTTGAAATTCCACTTTGGAATCAAATTCAATTTGCAAGTGATTTTTGAAGTTGCACAAAAGTTGTTGCAAAATAGTCCATCATTTAGTAAATATTCCATAACAAATGATTGTTAAGGAAAACAACATCACCTCCAAGCTAAGATGGACTATAGCAAATTAAAACAGTGCCACTCAGCAAATTAATTGCTTTTCCATCTTTTTGCAAATTCCATCTAATTCAAATTTCTTCCAAACTTTTTGTGGCT
Source organism: Triticum dicoccoides (assembly GCF_002162155.2). Taxonomy (NCBI): domain Eukaryota; kingdom Viridiplantae; phylum Streptophyta; class Magnoliopsida; order Poales; family Poaceae; genus Triticum; species Triticum dicoccoides. Next base: position 435,634,860 of record NC_041393.1, on the reverse strand, counting down.
GTGTCAAACATTGCATTGTAATTATGTGGCCAAGTCCCACATTTTACAGAATCCTTTTGGCAGCTCCAAAAATTTGCAAAGCATTCTGTAAAAAGAGAAAAGAAATAGAAATGCAAAAAAGAAGAAGAAGGAAAAGGGACCCCCCTTGCCCCTGGGCCTAAGGCCACAGAGACAGGCCCAGCCGGCCAGGCCCAGCTCCCCGCCCCGGTCGTCCCCCCCCCCCACTGTTCCCCCGGTGCGCGTTGCTACAGGAGGCTGTTCGCCGCCGAACCACCTCGCCGATGAC
>NC_041393.1:435538709-435634265 GCF_002162155.2 Triticum dicoccoides | reverse complement strand
GCACTCCGGCGCCACCCTGGGCTACGACAGGGCGTTCAGTAGCTGCACGGGCCTTGGCCTCGTCCTATCGCCCAACAGCAGGAGCCGGAGAGGCCCCGCATCTTCGGCTTCGAGGTCGCCTCCCCGTCGACCACCGATGCGCCCCCGTCTGCGTAGAGCTCTGCTGCTACTAAACTGACCACAGGCCACCGTGAGCCACTCGGTGAGCTCCTCCCTCCCTCCTTTCCTCTCCTTGCGCCTTGTGCATCACCGTAGCTAGCTCGCCGCCGCTTTTTTTTCCTGTCCGCCGCCCGAACTCGTCGCTACCGTCGCTTCCGACCACCATAGCCAACGCCGTTGGGTTAGAACGACGCGGTGATGTTCCTGCGTTTGAATGAGCCCGAACGCGCACGCAAATTCGCACCACAGCAGCCTCCCCGTAGCGCACCCGCGAGCTCCGCCACCGATGTGCTTGCCGTCGTCGGCGTAGAGCCTCCCTGGCCGCGAGACCATGACGGTTTGACGCGGTTTGGTCTCCGCTTGTGGCCGAAGCACATTTTTCCGGCCACATCCGAGGCCGCGCCGCCGTAGTTTTGGTCGACGGCGTCGAGTCTCCTGTCGTCGCCGACGTGACCTGGCAAGTGGGCCCGCTATGACACTGCCGCTGGGCCCCGCGGATCCTAGTTGACCCAGTTGACTGGGTCAACTGCTGACTGGGCACTCTGCCCACTGACATGTGGGCCCCGCGCTAATTAACAGGTTTTGTAAATAAATAAAATATTAATTAATCTATTAATTAGTTTTAATCACTAATCAGTCACTGACTAGTGTGGCCCACACCCCTAATTAGTTTTGTTAGTCAATTTAATCAACTGTTAGTGCCGCAGTCGCTGACATGTGGGTCCCCCTAGACCAACAGGTCAGGTTTGACCTGGTCAACTAACCTGTTGACTGCTGGCGTCATCAACACATCATGCTGACGTCATATTTTTTTAATATAAATAAATTCAAAAAATGGTTTAATATTTGATAATTAATAGAAAATAAACCGTAACTCAGATGAAAATGTTTTCTACATGAAAGTTGCTCAGAAAAATCCAACGAATCCAAATACGCGGTCAGTTCATCTGTCACATGCCCCTAGCATGCTGAACATGGAACTTTCCCCCTCCGGTCGTTTGTCTGACACAGGTCCGGAACCGGGAAAACATTCCCGGTTGACTTCCCCCCCTCGCCGTTATCGTGTAGCACCATGTTAGAACACGTCTAACTCTGCTTGTTGTCCTGTTATGCTATGTTTGCTTTATATTTACGATTTCTTCCCCCTCTTCTCTCTGGTAGACCCTGAGACCGATGCTGCCCCTGTGATCGACTATGTCGACGACGACCCCTCCTTGCCATAGAAACCAGGCAAGCCCCCCCCCCTTTGATCATCCCGATATCGCCCTTTTCCTTTATCTCATGCTTGCATTAGATTTTGCTACTGTAATTGTTTTCTCCTATTCTGATGGATAGCCTGCTTTTGTATCTGCTGTTGTACCTTACATGCTTATCCTAAACTGCTTAGTATAAGTTGGTTAGTGATCCATCAGTGACCCCCACCGTGTCCTTGTTGCCCCTGCTTCATCATCGAAGACCCGATCAACGGGGTCGAAGACCAGGCCCCGGCACCGCACATCACTTCCCCTTAGTTGCTCGACACTACTGGGTTACTATCGAGTGCCGAGGATGAGACCTCTACAGCACTTCTGATGTTAACCCTGTAGTGTAGCTATTCGGTCGTGGTCATCGAGGGTGATTCCGCCTTAACCACTTCCGTTACGACTCTGTCGTGCAACCCCTCAAGTGTGAACCTCGGGGGTGATTCCTCTAATGTTCACCTTGATGATTACATCGAGTGGAATTCACCGGGTGATTCCTCGGGTTTTCCCCTTGATGTTTAGACACAAAGTTACTATGATCACTATGACTTTACACTGAACCATGTTACTAAAGACGGGTTGACCCTGAGGGCTACCCGCGCAAGCATAATTGCGAGTGATGTGGAGACGGGTTGACCTGGAGGGTACCCGAGAGTTGAATACGAGGCGTGGCCGGACATTCTTAGCCCTTGCCGCAAGTCCTCGAGACGGGGCAACGGGGTCACATCTTTCGTGAGTCTCTGCTTATTACCGCACATTCCTAATCCACTACGATTTGGATATTTGATCCAAGGGGCCTCTGGCCTGATAGCACTAACCATCACGTGGGCATAGTATGGGCGTTCTGCGTCGTATGCATCAGCCAAAGCTTATTAGATGTCAGCGACTGAGCGGCGCGCGCCGGGTTGGACTGGTAAGCTCCTACCTTTTTTAAGGAGGTAGCTAGGTCTGCTCACCGGCCGCCCACGCAACGTGCAGGAGTTCCCGGGGAGATGGCCCATGACCCCTGGGGGCATAGGTTTAACCCGGTGTGCTGACCTCTCTATTAAGCCTAGGTCGGGTTGCGGCGTATTGTTTGGCCGAGGCCGGGCATGACCCAGGAAAGTGTGTCCGGCCGGAGTTAATCGAGCGTGGTAGGTAAGTTGGTGCACCCCTACAGGGAAGAAAACATCTGTCGATAGCCTGTCCTACGGTAACGGACGCTCGGAGTTGTATCCCGATCGATACAACTAGAACTGGATACTTGTGATGAGAATTGGATGGTGACGAGAATTTAATTGTGATGATAAATGGATAGTAGGGCTCTGGGATTTCTTTCTCGTAGGGAGTCGAGAAAGGATCTCTGGCCGAGGTTGATAACACTACTACTACTTTACTTTATGCTACTCTACTCCCTCCTGTTGCTACGGGATGGTGGTTTCCAGAAGATGCTAGTCTTCAGTAGGACTAGGCCTTCTCTCTATTCTAGCATTTCTGCAGCCCAGTCCACATATACAACCTTTCTTTGATAATGTTGCATATGTAGTGTAGATCCTTGCTTGCGAGTAATTTGGATGAGTACTCACGGTTGCTTTGCTACCCCTTTTCCCCCTTCTTTCTTCTTTCTGGTTGTTGCAACCAGATGGTGGAGTCCAGGAGCCAGACGTCACCTTCGACGACGACTACTACTACTACCACGAGGGTGCCTACTACCTCATGAAGACCGCGACGACCAGGAGTAGTTAGGAGGCTCCCAGGCAAGAGGCCTTGCCTTTTCGATCGATATTACTTTTGTGCCAGCCTTCTTAAGGCAAACTTGTCTAACTTATGTCTGTACTCAGATATTGTTGCTTCCGCTGACTCTTGTGTTTTCGAGCTTATGTATTCCAGCCCTCGAGGCCCCTGGCTTGTAATATAAAGCTTGTATTATTTTAATTCGTGTCTAGAGTTGTGTTGTGATACCTTCCCGTGAGTCCCTGATCTTGATCGTACACATTTGCGTGTATGATTAGTGTACGATTGAATCGGGGGCGTCACAGTGATTCTGCATAATATGTTTCCCAAATCATATTTGCCCAAGGCAGATTATCTTTGTTGAAGAATTTGTCAAGATTTTTCAGCAAAAGTGCTTTTATTCTGACTGACCAAATCCAAAACAACTAGTCCTCCATGAGTTTTTGGTTTGCAGACAAAATCCCGGGAAATCATTGCAGTTCATGTTTCAGCAGTACCAAATTTTCTCCATAAACAGCGTCTAAGATACTTATTGATTTGTTCTACCACTCCCATTGGCAATGCTAAGCAACACATTAAGTATGTTGGAAGAGATGTATAAACTGATTTAATTAATCGCAATCTGCCATCAGACTAGTGTTGAGCATCCAAAAATTATTCTTTCAATTCTTTGCATCATTGTAGTAAAATCCTCAATCTTCAATTTATAGGTACCGAGGGGCAGTTCAAGATAGGTGAAGGGGAAATAACCCAACTGGCATCCCAGAGTATCTTTAATGAGTTCAAGCTTATCAGTACCCACATTGATTGGAATGATCATAGATTTTTTATAGTTCACCTTAAGGCTTGTTCGAGCAGCAAAGTGTAGCGGCAGGTTTCTGACTTGACATACTTTGGTTATATCAGCTGGCACCACTTTGGCCAAAAAGCCATAAAAGCTCCTAAATAGGTGCTTTTGGAGTTTTTTTGGCTTTTGATGAATCAATATAACAATATTCAGCTCCAAAAGCCATAAAAGCTCTAAAAGCACCTATTTAGGAGCTTTTATGGCTTTTTGACCAAAGTGGAAAAGTTGCAAAAGCAGAAGCAAAAGCCCAAACAAACAGGGCCATAGTGCCATTGGCATATTGTATTACAGGAAAATCTGGGCATGAGTTGATACGCAAAGGGGCAGAGATAATGTTATTTCTCATGGCTTCATTGGCAATTGATCGTAGGAGGTCAACAACAACGACAAATAATAACGGAGATAGAGAATCTCCTTGTCTGACCCCTCTTTTGTAGTGTATAATTTTCCCTAGGATTCCATTTAGGAGAACAACAGAAGTACCTGAGTCAAAGATGTTTTGGATCCAACTAATCCACTTCTAACCAAAACCTCTAGCTCTCATGATGTTCAAAAAAACTCATGATCAATTAATTCAAAGGCTTTTTCAAAATCCAATTTCAGAGCTAGAAACCCCCTCGGGCTCTCGCGACCGCGTCGCCCCCGCGGGCGACCCGCCGTGCCCCGATCTTCTTCTCCAGCGCCCCTCCCTCCTCATTCCCTCCCCGCCGCAGGGCCTGGCCCGGGCGACGCTGGCGGCGGTGGCCCCCTCGCTTTTCCCCTCTCGGCTTCCTCGGGCGCGGGACGGAGCGGGCTGGGGCAGTGTCCCTAGGCGGCGGCGGTCCGGCGTGGCGGCGGGGTCCTGGCGCTACGCGGGCGGATGGCTGGATGGCGGCGTCACCGTTGGCGGTGGGGTAGCGCGGCGGCGCGTCCTCGCGGCGCCCGCTCGGCCCAGATCTGGGCCCTTCGGGGCCCATCTGGGCCTGGGCGGGCCGGCGGCGGGGTGAGCCTACGGTGCGACCTCCAGGAGGCTGGGGTGTGGCAGCGAGCGGCTGCGGGCCGGCGACGTGGATACCGAATTGCTGCAGCATGGCTGGCGGGGCTTTGCGGGCTTGTTTGGGCCCGGCCAGGCCAGGGGTGGCCTGGTGTGCCCTGCTGCCGCGTCCGGACGACGACCGCGACAGAGCCGGGGGCTCGGGCCTCCCGCACGTTGGCGGGGGAGGTGGGTCCCTCCTGCTCGGTAACAGTGCCGCTGCTTCCATCGTTTGGCGTTTCTCTTCGGGTCTCTTGGCCTCGTGGTGGTGTTCGCAGTGAGGCGGCATGGGTGGTGGCGCAGCCGAGATGGCGCAAGGTGGTGGGCGGAGGTTTGGCTGGTCGGCTCCGGTTCGGTCGGGCGTCGGGGTTTGGAGTGTGGGAGAAATCCTTGCCGGTCTTAGGCTCCGATGCGGTGACGCCTGCGGGTGCCACCATTCCTTCCTGGAGGGTGTCATTGTTATCCACCCCCAACTCCCTCTGCGTGCCGGGGGAAACCCTAGGACCCGTCCGAGCAGCAGCGTCGTCGGCGTCGCATTCCTTCTTGGGGGTGCTGCTTGGCACGCGGCGGATCGAAGCCTCAGGTTATGATGGTTTGTTTCCGGTGGGCTCAGCGGTGGCGGGTCATCCACGCTTTGTTGAGCTGCCATTGTTGGCATTTGTTTCTTCTTCTTTTTTCTTTTGGGCTTGTTGTGCTGCTCGCCCCAGCGATCTATGCATCGGTGTTGGTTGTTTTGGAATACAAAGCGGGGGTAACCCTTTTTCGGTAAATCCAATTCCAGGATGATAATCTCTTGTCTTGATTGTTGGCATTGGTGCAAATATTCAAATGCCCATGCTCAGTCCTGAATAGATTTTTCCTTCAAGAAACCATATTGGTTAATATGCACCAACTTGAGAATGATCTTTTGGAGTCTATTGGCAAGAAGCTTGGTCATGATTTTGACAGTGCAGTTAAGCAGAGATATTGGCCTAAAATCATTTGATGTCACAGGATTATCTTTCTTTGGGATGAGTGTGATGTAGGAGTTGTTGATGCTTTGAAGCTTGATTTTTCCTTGGTGAAAGCCTTGAATAAGCTCATAAAAGTCCTTAGAAATAATATTCCAACAGTTTCCATTAAATCCATCTGGCCCAGGTGCCTTGTCAGTGGATAAATGAGCAACTACCTCATCAATTGGCCCAGGTGCTAGAACAATTGTTCTACGGTTCAGGGTTCAAAAAACTTGTCAAAAATCGAAAAGGAAACAAATTGCGAGGATGAATCTATTCAACATCTATTCTTTCCTTGCCACTTTGCTCGACTACCGTGGCGAGTTATTTTAGCGACTTTTGACCTTCCACCACTTTTAGTATTTATAATATGTTTTGCCGGTGGGAGGGCTCCGCTTTTAGATGTTCTTTCGAGTTTTGTTAGGATTTGTATCCTGCTCAGGAAGACGAGAAGACTGCGGCTTCCTGAAGATGGAATAATGTTCTCCCAACCTAGGCCCCGTCCCGGTGATATATAGCATCGCCGGTGGGCGTGTGGAGGTGTGTCTCTAACGGATCCGTCCTTAGTGGATTTGCTCGGATCTGGTCGTAGTTCGTCTACGTTCGTCTGTCTTCAGATTTGATCCTTCTAATATACGCTACTCTTCAACGGCAGAGGCTATTGTTCTGGTGTGCTGGTCCTACAGGGTCTTAGCACGACGACTTTCCGATTGTCTACTACAACAAGTTTTAACCGGCTCCGGCGAGGGAGGGGCGATGACGGCGGCGCGCCTTCGACTCGCTTTAGTGCTTGTAGTCGTCGCTAGGTGGTCTACAGATATTGATGTAATTTTTACTATTTCCGATGTTCGTCATACTGCCATGATTAAAGATGAATAGATTGAAAGTTTTCTCACAATAAATAAAAAAAAAAAATAATATGTTTGACACAAAGTTTTATAGGCATTGTCACAACTATATGGTTTTTAGCAAATAAAATTCCTCAATTGTTTGCTACCCATTCTTCTGGCTACCCATTCAATCCGAACCTGGTGCTCAATAAATTGAGTAGAGCTACCGGGTTCTATGGCTGGTTCAAGATGGTGGCATGGGGATGATTCGCCCAATTTAGGCGGCATGTAGTAATAGGATAGGTGATGCACGCATGAGTGGCTGAGTTTTGTGTTCTAGTTGAATGATGAACAAGTTAATATGGCTGGATGCGTCATATGTTATCAAGTTGCACAATGGATCATGTAGAGCTTAAGATGTAGTACAACATATGTTTGTATTAATTTCAGTTTGATACAAATAAAAAAAGTTGGATAAGTAAAAATAACTCTGGTGTGAAACGATAAAGCAAACAGCTAAGAAACAAAACTGGCCAAACATCTTCATCTTCATCTCAAGCATATAGCTGTGAAATCGCAAGCAGCTGAGCCGAGATCGATGACCGTCAATGTCATCTTCATCTCAAGATATCAGGTACGTGCAACTCATGGTTTCTTTAGTTTTTGTATATCTTGCGGTGAGCTAGAAGAAAACAACAAAATACATCATAACTGTTAGAGAAGAGAAGAAGATTCTTGGTGGTTGCTGTTGTGAAGGCATGAACGGTGTTGTCACCTTTTCCATTCTCTTGTACAAAAGTTCACGGATCATAGAGCAGAGCATGTAGTACTATAATACTTTTCATATGATATTCTCGACAATAAAAAAAATGATACTATGTGAGAGAGTAAGTGTATGAGTATGATAAATCAATCTGGGATGAAACTTCAGTAAATTGCTTAAAGATCTCTGAACTTCTCTAGAGGAGCTAGCGAGCACAAGTCTGAATTTTTAACGTTTTCTATTGTTCACGTCATTTTGTTGATGAAAATCAAAAGGTAGAGATTAAAGAAATACTGCGAGTCACAGGAAAGGAAATTAGAAGAAAGAGAAACAGGAGATGCATTTTGTTTCAGGTAAATAAGTACTCGATACATCCAACCCACTAAAACTACAAGGGCACAAAGACATACAGCAAAGACATCTGTGACAGCTTAACAAAAAGGGAGTCTGGAACCAACTACCAGCAATTGCTTAAAGAAAAACCACCAACAAAGAAGTCCTTAATCTTCATTTTATAACGCAAGGTAGGTTAATTAGCTTGTGCAGTACAGTAGTAGATATGTACAATCATCAGGTGATTGGCCATCCTTGTTTTTCAGGTGGATTTGAGCCTGTCCAGCTGGTTTTTGACCTGTAGATTAACCATGAACGGCATCAGAAAACACATATCTCTCATGCAATGCAATGACTGATTCATTAAGAAGATGTGCATGTGGATGGGGAGCACTGACCAAAATGGCATTGATCTCTTCTAGCAGAGGCTGTACAATGGAGACCAAGATCATGACATCTCCTCCAAAATCCTCAGGATCCTGGCAGTTCCCCATCAGCAGCTGAATAAAGATCTCTCTTTCTGGAATGAGACCCAATGCTACCTGACAATTTGCAACTATGCTCAACAGATTAGGTCAGTGGAAACAACTCAGACCAACTGATGACTGCAACTCGGCAAATTAATCTACGCACACGATCGATGAACTAGATTTGCCGCGTGAACAATCTTCAGATAATTGCTAGTAGCTTTTATAGTCATGTAAAATAATACGCAATTCTGTAGAAGCCATGATCATGAAAGCAGTATGTCAACTGATCATACCCTGTAAGCAGCTGATGAGATCCATCCGTGGAATGGCTTCAGGGTGCTCTTGTATGCCTCTTCCACCATCTCTTTCAGGCTTGACTCTGGGTTCTTCATTAATCTCTCCAGCAAATGTACTGAGAAATTCATTGACCTAAACCCAACGCGTTTTCCGACACTTAAGGACTAAAGTTTTGAAACAAAATTGACATATATGGTATACAAGAACATATGCTATATGAGCAGAAAGGCCATGTACAACTAAGTTACCTAGCCAGCCAGATAATTGCCCTGGTGCAACTGTTGGTCTTCTTTGAGGTCCCTTCCTCCACTTCCTCTATCACAATCGCCGTCAAAGTCGCATATTTCGAGGAGTCTCTTGCATGGAGATCTTCTAGTCTCTGCAAAAGATAGATAATTGTAATAATCGCAGTTAACACAAGGATTTGGCATGCTCAGTTGCTTAGTGTTGTGAACAAATGCAATGCAGAATGCAGGGCAACATGGGAATAAGATGATTTCGTACAAAGAGCAATTACCTGAACATTTTGCTGAATGTCTTGCCTGAGGACTAGTAACGTTGGCCCAATCTCATCTTTGAAAAAACAAAAGGTTTATTATTTCAACATTTAATTTACAGATATGGTAAGCAAGGGTTTGAAACAGAGTAGCCCTGAACAAATGTAAGTTCATTTCTACAATTTTCAGTTTCAGTTTCATATCAGTCTAAATGGTGGGCATTTTCATTCCCATGCTTCATGAGAGAAAATATTCCACGATTCGTCCCAACGCAAAGGAAAAAAAAATCGACAAGTATTTAAAAAGGGTGTTTTTTTCTCTAGAACAACAGAACAGTTCAATCTTCATGAACTTCTTACTGAACAAAAGAGTGAAGTAAATAGCATGATATATTTTGCATCTGAAATAGTATTGAGTAAGTAAACAACCAAGGACATGCAGGAGCTGCTTGGAGACACAGAGGAGATCCATGGTGGATGACCTAAGTTGCTGCTCCTGCTCCTGTTCTTCACCATCTCCTGGGCTGAGCAAGCAGAGCTCCTCCATGACTACCCTCAGCTCAGACTTGCCCCTCTCCATCTTCTCCCTTTCTATCTCTGTCTCCATCTCTCCTAGATAGTGTACTACCTTAGTTTGGCATCTGGCTCAATCCCCTAGTTATATACACACAAATTCAACCTCATTTGCTGCCATTTCTTGGGACAAATGATGGGGTCAACTTCTTGATGCCATTTTAAAATCTAACAATTGTTATGTCTTGGAGCTGTTCTCCACACCCCTCTGTGTGAAGTCAGAGCAGGAAATGGTGTATTGTTAGGAGTAAAATAGGATGTGTGGGCTTCGTCTCCTAGCAGAGGATAGTTTAATTTACTTGATGCAGTTGTCATGGATTTGTTTAACAGTTAACCAGTTCGCCTTGTACTTCTTGAGGTGTACTTAAACCATTGGCCATTAAGCTACACGCCACTACAGCTTGTAAAAATACAGATTTTTTCCTTTTTATTTTAGCGAAAATTTGTATACTAGTAATTCACACTTATGTAAATAGCAACTTGTGTTCTTTCATTTTGAGACCATTACAAGGCATGCATAAGGAAAAAGTTTGAAAAGGATGGAGAACCAACTATTCTGCGGCTGCTCCCTGAGAAATCACCTGACTAGAAAGAACCCATTTCGACGTGAAAAAATTGTGCATAAGAAATTATACAAGGAGATGAAAACCTTGGGTGCGTGCATCTTCTTGTGCATAGGCCAGTGATTAAACCTTTTTGCAGCTGTATCTTCTTGATACGACAATGAAGATTAATAAGAGGTGTTCATTTTTGTTACTGTCATTGGTAGTACTCACCCCTATGAGTGACATGATATCCTCGAGAAGGTAGAAGAATAAGAATCAGAATGGCATATTATCAGAGAGATTACTTGTGTTCTGCTTTATATATGATCATCATGCATGTCATCATCTAGTTTGAAAAGAAAATCAGCATGTCACATCATCGCTGAACCCGTGCATCTTCCAAGGCCATTGGTTGGTATAGGAATCAAACCACCTATTAGCAGGGCTTAATTAACTTGGATGCTGACAAAAAACCTAGCAATGGGAGTATGATCATTAGCCATTTCAATCAGTGGTCTAGCTAATATATTGATGCTAATGAACCCTAGCTAGTCCATCACCATCGACCTCTGCTCTAATCATGTTTCATGCTTTCACGCATGAACATGCACGAATTGCATGCGATCTGCTAGCTCAACCATATTCAACTGTTCTTCCAGTAAACAGTGAGATGTAGGCAGCAAGCTGATTACCTGAAGGTAATTAAACTAGCTATCTAGCTGAACCTAGCTCCTAGGCTCCTAGCTACAGAATCTGTCTCGGGTTTGGTCTGGGTTTGAAATCAGAAAAAAGGAAGAAGTTAAATAACGGAACCGATTATAAGTAACTATCTATGCAGAGATGATCAGCAATTGTATAACCTTGACGTGATATATCTATGCAGAGCAGGACCACCGCACTGCAGGATCCAGCTGAACCCAAAGATTAACTATTATGCTAATTAATTTTAATCTTATATACGTGTGGCAAGGCACCGGCCGGCGTATGAGCGCGCTTTGCTTGTCGAGATGGATAGACTTGGATTCATATGATATATGATGCCATGTACCTTACATTAACCAATGATGATAAGATCGATCGTCACTAGTTAATCAAGAGAGTTTTTGTGACTGCACGATCGATCGATCGACTTGTAGGTATGCAGAACAGGACCATTGCACTGCAGGATCCAGCTGAACACAAAGATTATTAACGTATACATTTCGCCAATGAGAGGTACGTGCCTATCGTACACTGCCTTGCATGGTTTTATATATGCCGGAATCTTAAGCCGACCAACCATGTTAGTAGTACTAGATACTCAGGCTGCCCGTAGCGAAGAATTTCATAAATAGTATCATGCATATAATACTACATCCGTAATGCATAATATCATATATTAAGGCAACTCTAACCAATTATCGAAAAAGGCTTTCGCCCCGCTTTATATTATAAAGCAACCGCCCAAATCAAGCATTCAACAAGGTTTCAAACATGCCCACACACATGCACACGGAGGTCCACAGGTACACAAATAAGTCACGAGGGTCAGAGCTGAGGGCACAGCACAACAAGCACTAATCACACACAATACAGCGCAAAGCGCAAGGCGCAAAGCTACCAGACGGCCTAGTCAGGTTCATGTGGAGCGGGCGGAAACGGGGGAGCCACGCGGAGCGCCATCGAGCGAAGGTCGGCGAGGAGGTTGGTGATGACGTCCCGATCCTGGGGGCGGCTAAGTGGCCGCCGAAGCTGCAAGTAGCCACACATTTTGAAGATAGCGTCAGTCGCATGTCGAAGAGGGACCTTCTGAATGACAAGCTTGTTGCGAATGTTACAAAGCGTTCAGGCGAGGATCCCAATGCACAACCATCTAATATGGCGGTAGCGAGGAGGGGAGGCATTTAGTTCCGCAAGTAAGTCAGGGAAATTGGTATTGCACCACTGTCCACCGACCGTTTCGTGGAAGCAGGCCCACATGAACTGGGCAGTAGAGCACGAGAGAAGATGTGGTTAGCATCCTCGATCGTGCCACAGATGGGACACATCCCATCGCCCAGGCCGTTACGCTTGAGGACTTCCACCCCAGAGGGGAGGCGTCCGCGGATCCATTGCCACAGGAAGATCCTGATCTTCAGAGGGAGGCGGATGTCCCATATAAGGCTAAAGGGTTCCGGGGCCGTCGAGGGCGCGATGGCGACATAGAAGGACTTCGTGGAGAAGCGGCCAGACGGCTCAAGGTGCCAAGAGATGGCATCCTGGTCCTCCTCAACGTTCATCGGCATAAGGGCCACGTCTTGGAGGAGGGAGTCCCAAGCAGCCACCTCGAGAGGGCAGAAGGGGCGACGGGAAGCGAGACGCCCTAAGTCAATAAGGGCCGTCTCGACAGAGACCCGTGGGTCAACCGCAATGGCAAAGAGTTCTGGGAATCGCACAGCCAAGGGGGAGTCCCCAAGCCAACGGTCGAACCAGAACAGGGTCGAGGACCCGGATCCAACAGAGATGGACGTGCCGATGCGGAGGACGGGCAGAAGCTGGATCACGGACTGCCAGAACTGGGGTCCACCCATACGCTGGCAAAATGCCAGAGGTTGGCCCCTCAGGTATTTATTACGAATGATAGTCAGCCAGAGGCCTCCCTCCCCATTGGCGATACGCCACAGCCAGTGGGTCAGGAGAGCAATGTTCATGCGGCGAGATGACAGGATCCCAAGGCCACCCTGGTCTTTGGAGTATCTGGCCGAGTAAAGTTAGTGGGGGAAAATTATCCTCGTCTATTGGTGGCCGCCCCTAGCCGATCCCCTAAACTTAGTGGAGTAAGAAAATTGTAGTCTTTTTTGTTTTGTTTTAGCCACACCTAGCCGCATGAACTTCAAAAACTTCACAATATACATCATTGAAACATTGAAATTCAAACGAGCATAACAAAACCGTCATAAGATATAGTTTCATCATTGTGATTTTCAAATAAAAACATGCATAGTTCACCCAAAAGGCATCACTTCAAACACAATGTTTGATCCAAAATCATCACAAACATAGCATGTACATGTTATGGTCGAGCTATTCAATGACATGCACCACCACCCCATCGGCCACCACCACTCAAACGAGGTCCTCGGAGAAGAAAACACCACCAACATCATCTTAGCCATCATCACCACCACCATTCTCCCGGGCACCATCACCACCACCACCACCACCCCCTCGGCCGCCACCACCATCCTCTCGGCCACCATCACCACCACTACCACCACCATTCTGAAGAGATGCTTCCATTTGGGTCAAGATCTGCCCACGAGTGAGCTCATAATACTTTCTTGATGAGCCCAACTATGACTCCATTTGGCATCATTCGGAGGCGACCCAAGACATGGAGCAAGAGGAGGTGGACGATTATGAAGAGGAGGCCGATGAAGAGGAGGAGACCGAGGAGGTGGTGGCCAATGATGGACCAAAAATTAGCCTCCAAATTGTTGGTGGTCGTGTTCATCTCCGTACTACAACAATGAAACAAAGGAACTACATCACCACCGGCTACCAACAATCACCTATTGGTCGAAATGTTGAAGATGGTTTTTTACCTTGTACGCATTTCATCAAGCACTTGGCAGCCACGAGCTTTCTTGCCGGCTGTCGTTGCCAGACGCGCCGGAGCTGTGCTAGTGGGTGTCACTGGAGACGCGGCAAGTGTTGTTTGTCGTGGATGGGATGTCGGAGTTGACTTTTTCTTCTTCCTCCTCGTCGCCTCCTCGGCTAGGGCGAATGCCACCGTCATCGGCTTTCAAGCTCTTTGGCACCGTCGGGAGCGGTGGGCCATCACCGAAGAGGCACTCGCCACCCCAACGGCCTTTGTCGTAGTTGGAGCCGGAGCTTGAACCCACTGGACTTTTTCTTATCCTCAAGCTCTTCTTCGGCCGGGGGTGGTTTCCGGCGGTGACAAGCCGACGGAGGTGGCCGGCGGGGTGGCGGAACAGTCTTGGCTCTCCATTTAGGTCGTTGGGTCGGTCATTGGCGGCGGCCACGGAGGCGGTGGCAGCTGCGACGGGATAGTCCCAGCGGGAGTTTTGCTCAGCCGCGCACAACGCAAGCATATTTAGGGAGATTGGGGGGTTTTGGGCGGTGGAGGATATTTAGGGAGATTGGGGGGCTTTGACTAGGTGTCGTGTAAGGGAGGATAACCGAATTTATCCTTTCTTAGCGCTGGATAGGGGATCGGTTAGAGATGTCCTTAGCAGTGGCGGAGACAGGGGACTAGCAGGGTCCTGGCCCCCCTAACAACACTGCATTAGGCCTAATATGCATGTGAATAGATGATTATTAGCAGCTAAAATTGTGTAATTTAGTGGGCTAGCCCTCCCCAAAAAGGATTAAGAATACCCCCCCCCCCACTCGTTTTTCCTGGCTCCGCCACTGAATATTAGGCCAACTCTAGCCGATCCCCTAAAAGGCTATAGAGGAGTAAAAGTAAAATTTTGATTTTACTCCTCTAACCGATCTCACTCATCTTCCTATCCAGGAGTAAATATACTCGACCTCTAGGCCATGGGGTAAACTCTAGTGGCTTTTCTTGCTCTCTTCGCTCCCTTCCGACCCCAAATCCTCTCGGTCACCGAAGCGCCCCACCTCCCGATCATTGGCGCGCCTCCCCAATCAGTGGCACGCCCCACAACTGTCTTCCCAACAAGTGACGCACCCCACAGCCGCTCACCATGGTTGTCTGAAACACATTTGCTTCCTTGGTGGTTTTGGTAATTCATGTCAACATACATATTGTTGGACTAACAACTTTATCTAGTATATTTCAAATAAGTTCAACAGTGGCATGGCAAGGACATGAGGATGTGGACCTTCAAAATGCTAAGGACAAGAATTGGCAAAGCTTCAGGACTCTACATTTTTTGTTAAGTGAATCAAGATCACATTGAGTACTATAGGAAATCCAATACTATTAAAATGTCATGAGTTACTGATGATGAGTTTGTTGCTCAAGTGCTTAGAGATATTGCTCCAAAACCCTCAACCACATTTTCCATATCACATCTGTCCAAACCCTAAAGTATCATCTTGGTCCCATCGAAATTCTCTATCCCAGACTCACCAAGTTGATCATATACACTGCCAGAGCCAAACTCTAACTTTTCAGTTCTACCGATATGGATCTGTGTCTCACCAAGATGGCATGACCAAGTTTTTGTGATGAAATTGCTTCACTTCAGAATTACAGAGTTGAAACGATCGGAACTACCGAAATGAGGTTTTGCCCTAGCCATTGCACTTCAGTCAGTCCGAAGAGTTTTGATCAGTCTCACCGACATGTCCAACGTTCGAATCTTTTACACTAGCCGGTCTCACTGAGAATTTACTCCGGTGTCACCGAGTTGGGTCAAGTTTGTAATAGTTGGATCTTTGGGTGAAGCCTATATATACCCCTCCACCCCCACTTACTCTCTAAGAGAGCCATCAGAACGAAACATAACTTCCACCATTCATTTGTTGGAAATATGCCCTAGAGGCAATAAAAAATGGTTATTATCATATTTCCTGTTTATGATAAATGTTTTATTGTTCCTATTACAAAAATCAATATCTACTATTATTACTACACTTGTATCACCATCTCTTCGCTGAACTAGTGCACCTATACAATTTACTATTGTATTTGGTGTGTTGGAGACACAAGAGAGTCTTTGTTATTGGTTGTGGTTTTTTTTGAGAAAGACCATCTTCATCCTACGCCTCCCACCGATTGATAAACCTGAGGTCATCCACTTGAGGGAAATTTTCTACTGTCCTACAAAACTCTGCCCTTGGAGGGCCAACACGAGTCTACAAGAACAAGTTGTGTAGTGGATATCACACGCCATTGTCAACGTAGCCAATAAACGAGAGAATTACACAACGAGTGGCTGACACCAAGACTTAGCAGATCATGCAGTTGTTATTTAGTTTTAGAGACGGACCAGGTATCAACGGGGCTGTGGCCCATCTGGCCCAGGCTTTTATTTTATCTTTACCACATGATGAGTCCAGTTGTTGTTTTTATGTTTATGAAAATGGCTAGCCCAGTTCTATTTTTTTAAAGAATACCCAATAGAGTCCTACTTGCTTTTCTCAGCCCTGCTGGGCTGCAAATCTTTCAAGACGAGAGGGATATTTGCTTGCCCAGAAAATTGGCTATAAGTAGTAAGAAATGGGCTGTAAATTTTTAAAAAAGAGCAAACCGGCAATTAGTTCCAATAAATGGTTTTTAGGATTTCCATATTTCAAATTTGATTTTTTTGCGGGGAAATTATGTTGGATTTTAAATTGATATAAATTTATTTATTTATTTTTAATTAGTTTGAATGTTACTTGAAATTTTGGGATTAAAAACAGTTGGATCGCACCGAAATAAGCAAAATTTCGTTGATTTTTTTAACCATGGCCAGAATATGGGTTGTAATGCTAACAGAAAGAATTTATGCTTCAACAAAACCCTTAATAAGAAATAGTGAATGGGCTGTAAGTTTATTAAAAACAATGGCAGATGGGTTTTATGTTGTTTTTCACATATTTGAGACTGACTTGTGAGCCTACTAGGTTGACGCGTACGCTTGGTCGTGCCAACTTAGTCGACACACGAGAGCAGCAACTGTTGGATGTCCATCCAACGGCCGTCGTGCTTCTTCAATCTTTGATCTTCCTGCTCCAACCGCCAAAACAAATGCCGGCGGGACTGCCTGCTCCGGCCTCTCGTGGCCGGTTGTGCTGCCACGTAGGCCTCACCGCCCACCCTACGCCCATCGCTGGCCTGGCCATCTGAAAGGATCGAGAAGAGGTGTCTAGAGGGGGGGGGGTGATTAGACACTAAGTACCAAAACTTGCAGTTTTTAACTTCTTTAAGTTCAAGTGTAGTTTAGGAAAAAGTTTAACAATCACAACACATAACAAGAAAGCATGCAAAGAGTATATGAGCAGCGGAAAGTAAATCATGCAACTTGCAAGAATGTAAAGGGATGGGATTGGAGGATTCAAACGCAATTGGAGACACGGATGTTTTTGTCGTGGTTCCGATAGGTGGTGCTATCGTACATCCACGTTGATGGAGACTTCAACCCACGAAGGGTAACGGTTGCGCGAGTCCACAGAGGCCTCCACCCATGAAGGGTCCATGAAGAAGCAACCTTGTCTATCCCACCATGGCCGTCGCCCACGAAGGACTTGCCTCACTAGCGGTAGATCTTCACGAAGTAGGCGATCTCCTTGCCCTTACAAACTCCTTGGTTCAACTCCACAGTCTTGTCGGAGGCTCCCAAGTGACACCTAGCCAATCTAGGAGACACCACTCTTCAAGAAGTAACAAATGGTGTGTTGATGGTGAACTCCTTGCTCTTGTGCTTCAAATGATAGTCTCCCCAACACTCAACTCTCTCTCACATGATTTGGATTTGGTGGAAAGAAGATATGA
Source organism: Triticum dicoccoides (assembly GCF_002162155.2). Lineage (NCBI taxonomy): Eukaryota > Viridiplantae > Streptophyta > Magnoliopsida > Poales > Poaceae > Triticum > Triticum dicoccoides. The sequence goes on along the minus strand of NC_041393.1, from coordinate 435,616,565 downwards.
GTGAAAAGCAACTTGGGGAAGGCTAGAGATCAAGATTCATATGGTAGGAATGGAATATCTTGGCCTCAACACAAGTGTAGGTGGTTCTCTCTCAGAAAATGTATGCTGGAAGTGTAGGTTCGTTCTGATGGCTCTCTTCACGAATGAAGAGTGGGTGGAGGGGTATATATAGCCTCCACACAAAATCTAACCGTTACACACAACTTGCCAATCTCGGTGGGACCGAATTGAGAAACTCGGTCGGACCGATTCAGCAAATCTAGTGACCGTTAGGATTTTCGGTGGGACCGACATGCAACTCGGTAGGACCGATATGGTTAGGGTTAGGGCATAACGTAATCTTGGTGAGACCGATTACACAAACTCGGTGGGACTGATTTTGGTAATAAGCTAACCAGAGAGTTGGTCAGGCAAACTCGGTAGGACCGATTACACAAACTCAGTGGGACCGATTTTGGTAATAAGCTAACTAGAGAGTTTGCATTGTAATCTCGGTAGTACCGATTGCTCAAACTCGGTGAGACCAATTTTGGTAATGGACATACATAGAGAGATTACAATCCAATCTCGGTGAGACCGAGATCCCTATCGGTGAGACCGATTTGCCTAGGGTTTGTGGCAGTGGCTATGACATCTGAACTCGGTGGCGCTGGATAGAAATAATCGATAGGGCCGAGTTAGACTTTTGATTTAGGACATATGTGGATGTGAGAAAGTAGTTGAGGGCTTTGGAGCATATCACTAAGCACTTGAGCAAGCAAGCCATTAAGCAACACCTCATCCCTCCTTGATAGTATTGGCTTTTCCTATAGACTCAATGTGATCTTGGATCACTAAAATATAAAATGTAGAGTCTTGTGCTTGGAGCTTGAGCCAATCCTTTGTCCTTAGCATCTTGAAGGGGTTCCACATCCTTTAGTCCATGCCACTTCATTGTTGAACTTGTCTGAAACATACTAGGTAAAAGTGTTTGTCCAACAAGAGATATGTTGACATTAATTACGAAAATCACCCAGGGAGCACTTGTGCTTTCAATCTCTCTCTTTTTGGTAATTGATGACAATATACATCAAAGCTTTAGATAAAGATATAGAGAATAGCAGGTAAAGCTTTGGAAAGACATGTAACATGCATAGGCTCCCCCTACATATGTGAATATGGAATATAGAAGCATGTGAGAGCATAACCATGACAAAGTAGGCAATGTGTTATATGTATCTTGGCTATATGCATCAGAGAAACAGATGTGAATGTGGGAAATGTACCTTCATGCTCATGAGTCCTTCTTGCAAACAGTATGTACATCAGCAAGAATTCCTCATACACATGATTGTGATGCATATACTTACCTTGTGGTCTTGAGTTGGCTTAGGATGGAATGAACCTGTGAAAATAAGGTTAGATAACACATATACACTTACTAGCCAGAGCAAACAAAAGAAACCACAAGAGTACCAAGACTGGGATGACATGTAGAGAGTGAGTACTGAGTACCACATTGGATTATAGACATGTCCCCAAAGGTAAAGATGTGCAATGAATTTAAGAATTCTTTCCCTTAGAAATCTTGCTCCCCCTGAATCTAGCATGGGATACTGGGAGAAGATAGGGAACAGAAAATCAGAGCTCAAAGAAACAAATGAACAGATCTAATGCAAATGAGCACATATGAACATGTATTTCCCCTCAAGAAGACATGTGGCATCTCTGCTCTTGAACACAAAGCATCTGGGATCCTTGAAGATTAGTCTCTCCTTGAGTATTCTCTCCCCCTAGAGATATAATTAAGCTTTGATGTGATCTCTCTCTCCCCATTTGACATCAATTTCCAAGAAGGGTCTTTTGGAATTTGTCGAGAATGGGTTTGGTCCTTGAGTCACAGCACAACACACTAAGGTAAATGTGATGCTTGTAGAGGACAAGATTCATTGAGTGGAGCTGGATCAAGAGTGATGCAGGAACGAATGGCAAAATGTCTTTCCTGTGGTGCAGTCGGTGGCACCGAGTGGTATGCTTTGGTTGCACCGAAATTATTCGGTTGGTCCGAAAACAAGAGACCGGTGTGAACGAGTTCATCACAGAGAAAACACTTGTCACCTCAGCTCACTAGACAAGTAAGATCTCACAAGGATTTGCAAGGAATTAGCTGAAAGATTTGCAATGAATTGGATGCAGGGAATGCTGAACAAATAGAAAAGAAAAGAAATCTAGATGAAGTTTTTTTTGAAAGGGGAAACAGATATGCAAGAGACAAATGCAAGAGCACAGAAAAGAACACAAGAAAACTTCATCTAGAGATGGTCGGTGACAAAGTCACCTATGTTAGAGTATATTGACTTAGGAGTCAAGTGAGATCACTTGATCATAGGTCATACTCATCATTTAAGCTCAAAATGGGGTTACCATTTTTCGTTTAAGCATCTTGATGTATTCACATCTTGTCGAGTTGGTTTGACTCATGACTTGGAGTAAAGCTTCTCTAAGATGGAATAACATACCTTGGGTGGTGGTGTTGATCGTGATCATGTAGTTGAACTTATGTGGGTTGCTCAAAGTTGATGTAGCTCATCAAGAGTTGGGAGCACCACTTGGAATTTGAGTTCATCTACCTACATGGGTTAGTTTTTGCAAGGAAGAGCACTTGTGTATCCAAAATGACAATCATGAAACTCAACATAGAATTTGTCAAAGGATATGTTTGAATGGTTTCATGCTTCCTTGGCTTCAACCACTGTTGTGTAGAAACTTGGTGATGTAGAGATTGCTCAAGATGTGAGTAAGTTGCAATCTCATAGACTTAGATTCATCCAAGTACCTACAAGGGTTAGATAACATGCAAGGTGCAAATATATCCAAGACATAAGATAGTCATCATAAGAGAAATGTCAAGGACTAGTCATAGGCTCATGTCTTGCATGTATGCAATGGAGTTCCTACTCCAAGTTTGAAGCATCAATGATGTTCAATTCACCTATTAACCTGCAAAACACTTTCTCATCAAGTGGTTGGTGAAAATATCCGCTAATTGCTTTTCGGTGCAAACATGCTTAAGATTAATGTCCCCTTTGGAAACATGATCTCGAATGAAATGATGACGAACTTCAATATGCTTAGTTCGAGAGTGTTGCACGGGATTATGAGCAATCTTGATAGCACTCTCATTGTCATAAAGTAATGGAACATGTTTCACATATATCCCATAATCTTTAAGAGTTTGGGTCATCCAAAGTAATTGAGCACAACATGAACCAACGGCAATGTATTCCGCTTCGGCGGTGGATAAGGATACCGAGTTTTGTTTCTTGGAAGACCAAGACACAAGGGATCTACCAAGAAATTGACAAGTACCCGAAGTGGACTTTCTATCAACCTTGTCACCGGCATAGTCCGAGTCGGAGTAGCCAACAAGATCGAAAGAGGCCCTCTTTGGATACCAAATGCCAAAGTTTGGTGTATGGATTAAGTATCGCACTATCCTTTTCACGGCCTTAAGATGACATTCTTTAGGAGTAGCTTGATATCGTGCACACATGCACACACTTAGCATAATATCGGGACGTGAAGCACATAGATATAACAAAGAACCAATCATAGAGCGATAAACCTTTTGATCAACCGGTTCACCATCTTTGGTCAAATCAAGATGTCCACTAGTAGGCATGGGTGTGGTCATACCTTTGCATTCTTGCATATTGAACTTCTTGAATAAGTCCTTGGTGCACTTTGTTTGAGAGACAAAGGTACCTTCCTTAGTTTGCTTGATTTGCAAACCAAGAAAGAATTTGAGTTCACTCATCATAGACATCTCAAACTTCTCCGACATTAGCTTTCCAAACTTCTCACTAAAATGAGGGTTAGTTGATCCAAATATAATATCATCGATATAAATTTGGCATACAAATAGTTCTCCATTTACCCTCTTAATAAAAAGTGTAGAATCTATTTTTCCAATTTCAAAGCCTTTTTAAATAAGGAACTTGGTCAAGCATTTATACCACGCTCTAGGAGCTTGTTTAAGACCATAAAGTGCTTTGTGAAGTTTGTAAACATGATCAGGTTTCTTAGGATTAACAAAGCCGGGAGGTTTCTTAACATATACTTCCTCCTCTATCTCACCATTTAGAAAAGCAATTCTAATGTCCATTTGGTATAAGGTGATATCATGGTGATTAGCATAGGCAAGTAAGATGCGAATGGACTCAAGTCTAGCAACGGGAGCATAAGTCTCACCATAGTCCATACCTTCGACTTGTGTGTAGCCTTGGGTGACGAGACATGCTTTGTTGCGAACTACTTGTCCATCTTCATCTTGCTTGTTGCGAAACACCCATTTAGTACCGATGATGTTGTGGTTGTTGTCGGGCTTCTCAACCAATGTCCAAACTTGATTTCTCTCAAAGTTGTGTAGCTCTTCATGCATAGCATTTATCCAATCCAGATCTTCCAATGCTTCTTCAACCTTCATAGGTTCAATGCTAGAGATGAATGAATAGTGTTCACAAAAGTTAGCTAAACGAGTTTTAGAGCGAGTGATTCTCCCGGTTTGGATATCATTGTAGATTTTCTCGACGGATGGTCTTTAGCAATTCTTGCTCAAACTCGTGAAAGCTTTTGCTTGGGTCTTGGTTGAACATCTTCTTCATCTTGTTCTTCTTTGTGGTCTTCTTCATTGTTGGCGTTGTCGTTCTCTTGTCATGGTGGAGAAGGAGGTTGTTGACGTTCGTCTTGGTGCACTTCCTCGTTTTCTTCATCTTGGTGTGTCCCACTTGTGGATGCTTCCATATCAACTCTTGGTTCACCTTGTCGTGAGGTAGAAGCTTCCACTTGGACGGATGAGGTACTCTCCTTCACCTCCATTGGACAAATCTTGCCAATAGACTAGTCTTGGATTGCTTCCGAGGGATCTTTGTCTCCTACATCAATTGGCAATTGCTCTACTTGCGAGCCGTTAGATTCATCGAACTTCACATCTACCATTTCTTCAACCTTTCAGGTGAAATTGTTGTAGATACGGTATGTGTGAGAGTTTGAGCCATAACCAAGTAGGAAACCTTCATGAGACTTAGGAGCAAATTTAGAACGATGATGCTTATCAAGAATGTAGCACTTTGAGCCGAATACTCGAAAGTATCCAACTTGGGGTTTATTACCGGTGAGAAGCTCGTATGCCGTCTTGCCGAGTAGCTTGTGAAGATACAAGCGATTTGTTGCATGACATGCTGTCTCAACCGCTTCCGCCCAAAAGTGCTTTGGCGTCATGTACTCATCAAGCATAGTTCTCACCATTTTGATGAGTGTCCGGTTCTTCCTCTCAACAACTCCATTTTGTTGAGCTGTGTACATAGCCGAGAACTCATGTGAAATCCCTTCTTCGTCAAGAAAGGTGTCCACATATGCGTTCTTGAACTCCGTTCCGTTGTCGCTGCGAACCTTCTTGATCTTTACTTCGAATTGATTTTGGGCCTTCCTAGCGAAGTTTTTGAAGATCTTTTGAACCTGTGATTTATCATCGAGAAAGAACACCCACGTAAATCTTGAAAAATCATCAACTATAACTAGACCAAAAGAATTTCCACCGAGACTTTTGTAGGCGTTGGGACCAAAAAGATCCATGTGAAGTAGCTCGAGTGGCCTCCTTGTGGTCATGATATTCTTCACGGGATGCCTCCCTCCAACCTGTTTACCTGCCTGACAAGTGCTGCAAAGTCTATCCTTATCAAATATGACATCGTTAACGCCAAGGATATGATTTCCTTTAATAGGCTTGTCAAGGTTTCGCATGCCCACATGACCTAGTCGTCTATGCCATTACCAGCCTTTAGAGGATTTAGCAATAAAGAAAGTTATAGGTTGAGCCTTTTTAGTGAAATCAACAATGTATAGATCACCTCTACGTACACCGGTAAAGACCATTTTATGATTATCTCTATGAAACACTTGGCAATCTACTTCAGTAGATAGGACATTGAAACCGAAATCAGCAAGTCTAGATACTCAAAGTAAGTTGTATCCAAGAGATTCAACAAGCATGACATTTTGTATGGAGCTATCATGTGATATGGCCACCTTACCGAGGCCAACCACCTTACTCTTTGAGTTATCACCAAAAGTGACATACTTTCGAGGACCGTCGTTTTCAACAAGCTCACGAAACATATCTTTATCTCCAGTCATGTGATCGGTACATCCACTATCAAGGACACATTCCTTTCCTCCTGCCATATATCCCTGAAGATTTTCCATAAGACCAAAGTGTCTCATTGCATCATCAAGATCAAAGTCACTATCATCATCCTCGTCATAGTATCCATGTTCAACATCGTCATGTGGTGGATCAAATCCTAGTGAGGGTGATTCGTTAGAGTGAGTTTGACAATGATCTTGTTTATGAATTTTATAGCTTCGGAAATAATATCACTAATAATTCCAACATCTCCTTTGGCACACATAAGGTTTGTAAGCTCAAATAGACAATCACCAAACATAGGATCATTGGGATTCATCTTACTCAAGGCAATAGACTTATGGAGAATTTCATCTAGATTTTTCAAGGAATAATTTGGAAAACGTTCCTCAAGAAATTTCCATATGGTGTAGGCACACTTAAGAGTAGGCAAACATCCAATCAAGTTTCTAGGCAAGCCTCTAGTGATAAGTTCAACAGTTCTAAGATTGCGAATCATGTCAATTGACTCATCAAGGGTAGGATGCATAGGATCAACATAAGGTGCACAAGGGCTAGCAATATACTTGTTCAAATGATATTCATTGAAAATCACAAGCATCTCATTTTTCCACTCATGAAAGTACTCACCATCAAGTATAGGCACTCTATGTCTAAGACTCCCCAAAGTAGACTCATCCATCTTCCTCCAACGGTGTTTAAACCAATGCAATGGAGACCAATGCTCTGATACCAATTGAAAGGATCGAGAAGAGGTGTCTAGAGGGGGATGATTAGACACAAAGTACCAAAAGTTGCAGTTTTTAACTTCTTTAAGTTCAAGTGGAGTTTAGGCACAAGTTTAACAATCACAACACATAGCAAGCAAGCATGCAAAGAGTATATGAGCAACGGAAAGTAAAGCATGCAACTTGCAAGAATGTAAAGGGATAGGATTGGAGGATTCAAACGCAATTGGAGACACAGATGTTTTTGTCGTGGTTCCGATAGGTGGTGCTATCGTACATCCACGTTGATGGAGACTTCAACCCACGAAGGGTAACGGTTGCGCGAGTCCACAGAGGGCTCCACCCACGAAGGATCCACGAAGAAGCAACCTTGTCTATCCCACCATGGCCGTCGCCCACAAAGGACTTGCCTCACTAGCGGTAGATCTTCATGAAGTAGGCGATCTCCTTGCCCTTACAAACTCCTTGGTTCAACTCCACAATCTTGTCGTAGGCTCCCAAGTGACACCTAGCCAATCTAGGAGACACCACTCTCCAAGAAGTAACAAATGGTGTGTTGATGATGAACTCCTTGCTCTTGTGCTTCAAATGATAGTCTCCCCAACACTCAACTCTCTCTCACAGGATTTGGATTTGGTGGAAAGATGATATGAGTGGAAAGCAACTTGGGGAAGGCTAGAGATCAAGATTCATATGGTAGGAATGGAATATCTTGGCCTCAACACAAGTGTAGGTGGTTCTCTCTCAGAAAATGTATGCTGGAAGTGTAGGTTCGTTCTGATGGCTCTCTTCACGAATGAAGAGTGGGTAGAGGGGTATATATAGCCTCCACACAAAATCTAACCGTTACCCACAACTTGCCAATCTTGGTGGGACCGAATTGAGAAACTCGGTCGGACCGATTCAGCAAATCTAGTGACCGTTAGGATTTTCGGTGGGACCGACATGCAACTCGGTAGGACCGATATGGTTAGGGTTAGGGCATAACGTAATCTCGGTGAGACCGATTACACAAACTCGATGGGACCGATTTTGGTAATAAGCTAACCAGAGAGTTGGTCAGGCAAACTCGATAGGACCGATTACACAAACTCGGTGGGACCGATTTTGGTAATAAGCTAACCAGAGAGTTTGCATTGTAATCTCGGTAGTACCGATTGCTCAAACTCGGTGAGACCGATTTTGGTAATGGACATACACAAAGAGATTACAATCCAATCTCGGTGAGACCGAGATCCCTATCGGTGAGACCGATTTGCCTAGGGTTTGTGGCAATAGCTATGACATCTAAACTCGGTGGCGCTGGATAGAAATAATCGGTAGGGCCGAGTTAGACTTTTGATTTAGGACATATGTGGATGTGAGAAAGTAGTTGAGGGCTTTGGAGCATATCACTAAGCACTTGAGCAAGCAAGCCATTAAGCAACACCTCATCCCTCCTTGATAGTATTGGCTTTTCCTATAGACTCAATGTGATCTTGGATCACTAAAATATAAAATGTAGAGTCTTGTGCTTGGAGCTTGAGCCAATCCTTTGTTCTTAGCATCTTGAAGGGGTTCCACATCCTTTAGTCCATGCCACTTCATTGTTGAACTTGTCTGAAACATACTAGGTAAAAGTGTTTGTCCAACAAGAGATATGTTGACATTAATTACCAAAATCACCCAGGGAGCACTTGTGCTTTCACCATCCCTGTACTCACCTAGACCTCCAGTTATTCTCCAATGACAGCAGCTGAACCAGTAAACCCTCGTACTTCCCTGCGTGTGGGAAACAACTGTCGAGTCTTCAGCGGCTCCGGGTCATTCCCTTCCTAGGCCTTATCGTCATCCACCGCCTTGGTGCTCTCGATGCGACATAGTCAACATGGTCAAGGAACGACTTTCATCGGAAGAGTACTGTATGTGGAGAGGCTGACAGCTGGGTCCACGCCCGTAGCAAGGAAGTGCCTCCTTATTACGAGCAAAATAATGATTCCTCCACCTGACAGCGGGAACCAACCGGAAGGGCCTCTATATTTTGCAAAAAATAAACGTTTCCCCCTGACAGCTGGGACCCACCAGCTACATCTTGGCACGCAAGGAAATGTGTTCATATTACGGGCAAAAGAATGATTCTTCCCCTTGATAGCTTGGACCCACCAACTATATCTTCGCACGCAAGGAAGTGCCTACTTATCCTCCCTGACAGCTGGGACCCACCCGGGCGAACCGTATGTAGGGTTGTCTATCTGGTCTCGAACGTGTACGTACATACTGGTCGATTGTTCTCTCTGCAGTGATGAACTGTGGCCGAGTAAGGAGCGGCACGTATCGTAGTAGAGCCACCGATGTAGCATGTCACGCTGTCCTGTCTATATCATGTACACGTACGTACAACCATGCTGCAAGAAAATAAATACAGCTACGTACGTACATACGGGCGGGGTCTCGAACGCGTACAGCGATGACATCATGTTCATCGGTAGCGAACCGGTTTTCTCGGAACGGAGAAAATAACATCGTCTTCATCGGGAGGCAACCGACTGGGTCAGAATACGTCCTATTCATTGGGAGCCAACTGGCTTGGATGGAATAGCCAAAACGAGTTCTGGCGTACCGCAGAACGAAGGAAATGGCCTTCTGTTAGACCGCGTACGGTCAAAACAGGGTCCTGTTCATCGGGAAGGGTCTGGCGTACTGCAAAATTGAGGAAATGGACTTCTGTTCGAGTGCCTACAGTCAAAATGGGGTCCTATTGATCGGGAGGGTTTGGTGTACCGCAAAATGGAGGAAACAGACTTCTGTTCGAGCGCCTATGGTCAAAATGGGGTCCTGTTCATCCACCATCTACTGCCTCGCTCCAACCTCCACGGGCTACTGTTCATCCATTGTTGACTTCCTCCAACCTCCACCAGCTACTGTTCATCCATGGGCTACTATTCATCCAGTCTCCACTGGCTACTGTTCTCCAGGCTCCACGGGCTCCTGTTCATCCACCCCCAATCGGCTGGGGTGCGGCGGCCTCCTCAGGGTCCTTTTCATAACAACGGGGTCCTGTTCATCCAACTGAAGGAAATATGCCCTAGAGTCAATAATAAAGTTATTATTTCTTTCCTTATTCCATGATAAATGTTTATTATTCATGCTAGAATTGTATTAACCGAAAACTTAGTACATGTGTGAATACATAGGCAAAACATATTGTCCCTAGTATGCCTCTACTTGACTAGCTCGTTAATCAAAGATGATTATGTTTCCTAACCATAGACATGTGTTGTCATTTGATGAACGAGATCACATCATTAGGAGAATGATGTGATGGACATGACCCATCCGTTAGCTTAGCATTATGATCATTACAGTTCCATTGCTACTGCTTTCTTCGTGACATATACATGTTCCTCAGACTATGAGATTATGCAACTCCTGAATACCGGAGGAACACCTTGTGTGCTATCAAACGTCACAACATAAATGGGTGATTATAAAGATGCTCTATAGGTGTCTCCGAAGGTGTTTGTTGGGTTGGCATATATCGATATTAGAATTTGTCACTCCGTGTTTCGGAGAGGTATCTCTGGGCCCTCTCGGTAATGCTCATCACTAGAAAGCCTTGCAAGCAATGTGACTAATGAGTTAGTTACGGGATGAAGTACTACGGAACGAGTAAAGAGACTTGCCGGTAACGAGATTGAACTAGGTATGATGATACCGACGATCGAATCTCAGGCAAGTAACATACCATGACAAAGGGAATAACGTATGTTGTTATGCGGCTTGACCGATAAAGATCTTCGAAGAATATTTAGGAACCAATATGTGCATCCAGGTTCCGCTACTGGTTATTGATCGAAGATGTATCTCGATCATGTCTACATCGTTCTGAACCCGTAGGGTCCACACGCTTAACGTTTGATGATGATTTGTATTATGAGTTATGTGGTTTGATGACCCAAGTTTGTTCGGAGTCCCGGATGATATCACGGAGATGACGAGGAGTCTTGCAATAGTTGAGACATAAAGATTCATATATTGGAAGGCTATATTCGGACATCGGAAAGGTTCCGAGTGATTCGGATAGTTTTCGGAGTACCGGAGAGTTACTGGAATTCGTCGGGGGAAATTAATGGGCCTTATTGGGCTTTAGTGGAAAGAGGGAAGAAGGGCCACGAGGTGGCGCACGCCTCCCCCCTGCCCAAACCGAATTGGACAAGGGGTGGGGGCACGACCCCCCTTCCTTGCCCCTCTCCCTCCTTTCCTTCTTTCCTACTCCGAATAGGAAAGGGAATCCTACTAGGACTTGGGAGTCCTAGTAGGACTCCCTACACCTGGCGCTCCCCTAGGAGGGCCAGCCTTTCTTCCTCCCTCCTTTATATACATGGGCGGGGGGCACCCCAAAGACACACAAGTTTCTCTCCCAACCATGTGTGGTGCCCTCCTTCACAGTTACACACCTCGATCGTACCATCGTAGTGCTTACGCGAAGCCCTGCGTCGGTAGCATCATCATCAACGTCGCCACGCCATCGTGCTGACGGAACTCACCCTCGTCATCAACTGGATCAAGAGCACGAGGGACGTCATCAAGCTGAACGTGTGCTGAACGTGGAGGTGCCGTATGTTTGGTACTTGGATCGGTTGGATCGTGAAGATGTTTGACTACATAAACCACGTTATTGAAATGCTTCCGCTTTCGGTCTACGAGGGTATGTGGACACACTCTCCCCTCTCGTTTCTATGCATCACCTAGATAGATCTTGCGCAATCGTAGGAATTTTTTTGAAATTACCGTGTTCCCCAATAGTGGCATCCGAGCTAGGTCTATGTGTAGATGTTATATGCACGAGAAGAACACAAAGAGTTGTGAGCGATAATAGTTATACTGCTTACCACCAACGTCTTACTTTGATACGGCGGTATTGTTGGATGAAGCGGCCCAGACCGACATACATGACCGCATTCATGAGACTGGTTCTACCGGCGTGCTTTTGCACATAGGTGGTTGGCGGGTGTCTGTTTCTCCAACTTTAGTTGAATCGAATTTGACTACGGTCGGTCCTTGTTGAAGGTTAAAACAGCACACTTGACGAAAAATCGTTGTGGTTTTTATTGCGTAGGGCTTGCTGTGATGTGATATGGTCAAGGAATGATGTGATATCAATTGTTGTATGAGATGATCATGTTTTGTAATATAGTTATCGGCAACTGGCAAGAGCCATATGGTTGTCACTTTATTGTATGCAATGAAATCGCCATGTAATATCTTTACTTTATCACTAAGCGGTAGTATCGGAGTAATTGACCACGGGTACCCCGAAGACGGCAAGACGATATTTCAAGACATCGGGGTTAGCAAAGCCCCTCAGTCCGACTGCCCGGCCGCTCCTGCCGGCTCCCCATCCGACTGCTCTGTCCGGCCGGCTGCCGGCTGCCGACTGCTCCAACTAGCCGGCTGCTGACTGTGCCAACCAGCCGGATGCCGACTGCAGCCCGAAGCGACACTGACAAGACCCCTATGTGGCGGCCATACCGCGGACGAGACGGTTGTACCTTGATGCCATCATGTATAGTGTCACTTGTCCCCTGGCACTATTTATGAAGTGACCGAGGGGACAAGCATGACACCCACCATGCCTTGATCCCATACCACCACATAGCTTAGATAGTAAGCTAGCCATGCCTATATAAAGGCACACATCCATCCATCCAGAGGATGGACTCACACTCACACACACCCATGGCCAAGTGCCATTCAGCCACTAGAGCTTGCATGCTCATCCGGCCACCCGCATATATACGAGATCAGATGCACTTGGCACTGATCCTAGATACAGCTCTAGGAGCACTTTGTACTGCCTGATGTACACCCCAGATAGATACACTCAGACATGCAGCAGTAGGAGTATTATCTCTCCGGAGAGCTCCGAAGCTGGGTAAACCACCGCGTGCTACTCACATACCCGCTCCCGGTCCTATCAGCAGCAGTCTTACCCTCACACTAAGCCCATGTGGCATATATCATCTTGCAACACCCTCCGTGAGAATACCACGACAGGTAGCAATAGTCGTAGAAGAAATAGTTGGCGAGACGACAACGATGCTACGATGGTGATCAAGGTGTCGTGCCAGCGACGATGGAGATCATGACGATGCTTCGGTGATGGAGATCATGAGCACAAGATGATGATGGCCATATTATGTCACATATTTTGATTGCATGTGATGTTTATCCTTTATGCATCTTATTATGCTTAGTATGGCGGTAGCATTATAAGATGATCCCTTACTAAATTTCAAGGTATAAGTGTTCTCCCTGAGTATGCACCGTTGCTACAGTTCATCGTGCCGAGACAGATCGGGTGTGATAAGCTCTACATTCACATACAACGGGTGCAAGCAAGTTTTGCACACGCAGAATACTCGGGTTAAACTTGACGAGCCTAGCATATGCAGATATGGCCTCGTAACACTAGAGACCGAAAGGTCGAGCGTGAATCATATAGTAGATATGATCAACATAGTGATGTTCACCACTGAAAACTATTCCATCTCACGTGATGATCGGACATGGTTTAGTTGATTTGGATCACGTGATCATTTAGATGACTAGAGGGATGTCTATCTAAGTGTGAGTTCTTAAGAAATATGATTAATTGAACTTTAATTTATCATGAACTTAGTCCTGATAGTATTTTGCAAATTATTTTGTAGATCAATAGCTCGTGTTATAGCTTCCCTATGTTTTTTATATGTTCCTTGAGAAAACTAAGTTGAAAGATGATGGTAGCAATGATGCGGACTGGGTTCGTGATCTGAGGTGTATCCTCATTGCTACACAGAAGAATTATGTCCTTGATGCACCGCTAGGTGACAGACCTATTGCAGGAGCACATGGAGACGTTATGAACGTTTGGCTAGCTCAATATGATGACTACTTGATAGTTTAGTGCACCATGCTTTACGGCTTAGAACCGGGACTTCAAAAATGTTTTTGAAATGTCACAGAGCATATGAGATGTTCCAAGAGCTGAAATTGGTATTTCAGACTCATGCTCGTGTCAAGAGGTATGAGACCTCTAACAAGTACTTTGCCTAAAAGATGGAGGAGAATTGCTCAACTAGTGAGCATGTGCTCAGAATGTTTGGGTACTACAATCACTTGAATCAAGTGGGAGTTAATCTTCCAGATAAGATAATGATTGACAGAGTTCTATAGTCACCATCACCAAGTTACTCGAACTTTGTGATGAACTATAGTATGCAAGGGATTACGAAAATAATTCCCGAGCTCTTCGTGATGCTAAAATCAACGAAGGTAGAAATCAAGAAAGAGCATCAAGTGTTGAAGATTGACAAGATCACTAGTTTCAAGAAAAAGGGCAAAGGGGAAGCAAGGGAACTTCAAGAAGAATGGCAAGCAGGTTGTCACTTCCGTGAAGAAGCCCAAAGCTAGACCTAAGCGTGAAACTAAGTGCTTCTACTGCAAACGAAATGGTCACTAGAAGCGGAACTACCCCAAATATTTGGTGGATAAGAAGGATGGCAAAGTGAACAAATGTATATTTTGATATACATTTTATTGATGTGTACCTTACTAGTGCTCGTAGTAACCCCTGGGTATTTGATACTTGTTTGGTTGCTAAGATTAGTAACTCAAAATAGGAGTTGCAAAATAAACAGAGACTAGTTGAGGGTGAAGTGACGATGTATGTTGGAAGAGGTTCCAAGATTGATATAATCATCATCGCACAACCCCTATACTCTCGGGATTAGGATTGAACCTAAATAAATGTTATTTGGTGTTTGTGTTAAAGCGTGAATATGATTAGAACATGTTTATTGCAATACGGTTATTCATTTAAGACAAAGAATAATTGTTATTTTGTTTACATGAATAAAACCTTCTATGGTCATACACCCAATGTTGATGGTTTATTGAATCTCGATCGTGGTAATACACATATTCACAATATTGATGCCAACAAATGCAAAGTTGATAATGATAGTGCAACTTATTTGTGGCACTGCCATTTGGGTCATATCTGTGTAAAGCGCATAAAGAAACTCCATAAAGATGGACTTTTGGAATCACTTGATTATGAATTATTTGATGCTTGCAAACCGTGCCTTATGGGCAAGATGGCTAAAACTCCATTTTCTAGAACAATGGACCGAGTTAGTGACTTATAAAAAATAATACATAGTGATGTATGCGGTCCAATGAGTGTTGATGCTCGTGGCAGGTATCGTTATTTTCTGACCTTCACAGATGATTTGAGCAGATATGGGTATATCTACTTAATGAAACACAAGTCTGAAACATTTGAAAAGTTCAAAGAATTTCAGAGTGAAGTGGAAGATCATCGTAACAAGAAAATAAAGTTTCTGCAATCTGATCATGGGGGAGAATATTTGAGTTACGAGTTTGGTCTTCATTTAAAACAATGTGGAATAGTTTCACAGCTCACGCCACCTGGAAGACCACAGCGTAATGATGTGTTCGAACATCGTAACTGCACTTCATTGGATATGGTGCGATCTATGATGTCTCTTACCGGTTTACCACTATCATTTTGGGGTTATGCATTAGAGACATCTGCATTCACTTTAAATAGGGCACCATCAAAATCCGTTGAGACGATGCCTTATGAACTGTTGTTTGGCAAGAAACCAAAGTTGTCATTTCTTAAAGTTTGCGGCTGCGATGCTTATGTGAAAAAGCTTCAACCTGATAAGCTCGAACCCAAATCGGAGGAGTGTGTCTTCGTAGAATACCCAAAGGAAACTATTGGGTACACCTTCTATCACAAGATCCGAAGGCAAGATATTCGTTGCTGAGAATGGATACTTTCTAGAGACGGAGTTTCTCTCGAAAGAAGTGAGTGGGAGGAAAGTAGAACTTGATGAGGTAATTGTACCTTCTCCCGAATTGGAAAGTAGTTCATCACAGAAATCAGTTCTAGTGATTCCTACACCAATTAGTGAGGAAGCTAATGATGATGATCATGAAACTTCAGATCAAGTTACAACAGAAACTTGTAGGTCTTCCAGAGTACGGTCCGCACTAGAGTGGTACGGTAATCCTGTTCTGGAAGTCATGTTACTAGACCATGGTGAACCTATGAACTATGAGGAAGTGATGATGAGCCCAGATTCCGCAAAATGGTTGGAGGCCCGCAAAATGGCTGGAGGCCATAAAATCTGAGATAGGATCCATGTATGAGAACAAAGTATGCACTTTGGTGGACTTGCCCAATGATCGGCAAGCCATAGAAAGTAAATTGATCTTCAAGAGGAAGACGAACGTTGATAGTAGGGTTACTATCTACAAAGCTCGACTTGTCAGAAAAAGGTTTTCGACAAAGTTCAAGGTGTTGACTACAATTAGATTTTCTGAACTGTAGCGATGCTTAAAACCGTCGGAATCAAGTTTGCAGTTGCCATATTTTATGAAATCTGACAAATTCTTGTCAAAACTGAATTCCTTAAATGGATATTTTTTAAAGAAGAGTTGTATATGATGCAACCAGAAGGTTTTGTCGATCCTAAAGGTACTAACAAGGTGTGCAAGCTCCAACGATCCATCTATGGACTGGTGCAAGCATCTCAGAGTTGGAATATACGCTTTGAAGAGTTGATCAAAGCATATAGTTTTATACATACTTGTGGTGAAGCCTGTATTTACAAGAAAGTGAGTGGGAGCACTACAGCCTTTCTGATAAGTACATGTGATTAACATATTGTTGATCGGAAATAATGTAGAATTTTCTGGAAAGCATAGAGGAGAGTTTGAAAGGAGATTTTTCAAAGAAAGACCTCGGTGAAGCTGCTTATATATTGGGCATCAAGATCTATAGAGATAGATCAAGACGCTTGATAAGTTTTTTCAATGAATACATACCTTGACAAGTTTTTGAAAGAGTTCAAAATGGATCAGTCAAAGGAGTTCTTGTCTGTATAACAAGGTGTAAAGTTGAGTAAGACCCAAAACCCGACCACAGCAGAAAATAGAAAGAGAATGAAAGTCATTCCCTATGCCTCATCCATAGGTTCTATAAAGTATGTTATGATGTGTACCAGACCTATTGTGTACCTTGCCATGAGTTTGGCAAAGGGTACAATAGTGATCTAGGAGTAGATCACTGGACAACGGTCAAAATTATCCTTAGTGAGAACTAAGGAAATGTTTCTCGGTTATGGGGTGATAAAGAGTTCGTCGTAAAGAGTTACATCGATGCAAGCTTTTACACCGATCCAGATGACTCTAAGTCTCAATCTAGATACATATTGAAAGTGGGAGCAATTAGCTGGAGTAGCTCCATGCAGAGAATTGTAGACATAGAATATTTGCAAAATACATACGGCTCTGAATATGACAGACCCGTTTACTAAACTTCTCTCATGAGAAAAACATGATCACACCTTAGTACTCTTTGGGTGTTAATCACATAGCGATCTGAACTAGATTATTGACTCTAGTAAACTCTTTGAGTGTTGGTCACATGGCGATGTGAACTATGGGTGTTAATTACATACAGATGTGAACTATTGGTGTTAAATCACATGGCGATGTGAACTAGATTATTGACTCTAGTGCAAGTGCGAGATTGAAGGAAATATGCCCTAGAGGCAATAATAAAGTTATTATTTATTTCCTTATTTCATGATAAATGTTTATTATTCATGCTAGAATTGTATTAACCGGAAACTTAGTACATGTGTGAATACATAGACAAAACATATTGTCCCTAGTATGCCTCTACTTGACTAGTTCGTTAATCAAAGATGGTTATGCTTCCTAACCATAGACATGCGTTGTCATTTGATGAACGGGATCACATCATTAGGAGAATGATGTGATGGACATGACCCATCTGTTAGCTTAGCATTATGATCGTTACAGTTTCATTGCTACTGCTTTCTTCATGACTTATACACGTTCCTCAGACTATGAGATTATGCAACTCCTGAATACTGGAGGAACACGTTGTGTGCTATCAAACGTCACAATGTAAATGGGTGATTATAAAGATGCTCTACAGGTGTCTCTGAAGGTGTTTGTTGGGTTGGCATAGATCGAGATTAGGATTTGTCACTCCGTGTTTCGGAGAGGTATCTCTGGGCCCTCTCGGTAATGCTCATCACTATAAAGCCTTGCAAGCAATGTGACTAATGAGTTAGTTATGGGATGAAGTATTACAGAACGAGTAAAGAGACTTGCCGGTAATGAGATTGAACTAGGTATGATGATACTGACGATCGAATCTCGAGCAAGTAACATACCGATGAAAAAGAGAACAACGTATGTTGTTATGCGATTTGACCGATAAAGATCTTCGAAGAATATGTAGGAACCAATATGAGCATCCATCCGCTATAGGTTATTGGTCGGAGATGTGTCTCAATCATGTCTACATAGTTCTCGAACACGTAGGGTCCGCACGCTTAAAGTTTGATGACGATTTGTATTATGAGTTATGTGATTTGATGACCTAAGTTTGTTCGGAGTCCCGTATGAGATCACGGACATGAGGAGGAGTCTCTAAATGGTCGAGACGTAAATATTCATATATTGGAAGGCTATATTCGGACATCGGAAAGGTTCCGAGTGATTCAGGTATTTTTCGGAGTACCGGAGAGTTACGGGAATTCGCTGGGGGCAGTTAATGGGCCTTATTGGGCTTTAGTGGAGAGAGGGGAGAAGGGCCACGAGGTGGCGCCCGCCTCCCCCCTGCCCATAACGAATTGGACAATGGGTGGGGGCGCGGCCCCCCCTTTCCTTCTCCCTCTCCCTCCTTTCCTTCTTTCCTACTCCGAAAAGGAAAGGGAATCCTACTAGGACTTGGCAGTCCTAGTAGGACTCCCTACACCTGGCGCGCCCCTAGGTGGGCCGACCTCTCTCCCTCCCTCCTTTATATACGTGGGAAGGGGGCACCCCAAAGACACACAAGTTTCTCTCCCAACCGTGTGCAGTGCCACCCTCCACAGTTACACACCTCGATCATACCATCGTAGTGCTTAGGCGAAGCCCTGCGTCGGTAGCATCATCATCACCGTCGCCACGCCATCGTGCTGACGGAACTCACCCTCGTCCTCAACTGGATCAAGAGCACGAGGGATGTCATCAAGCTGAATGTGTGCTAAACGTGGAGGTGCCATACGTTCGGTACTTGGATCGGTTGGATCGCGAAGACGTTCGACTACATCAACCGCGTTATTGAAACGCTTCCACTTTCAGTCTACGGGGGTACGTGGACACACTCTCCCCTCTCGTTGCTATGCATCAGCTATATAGATCTGGCGTGATCATAGGATTTTTTTTGAAATTACCACGTTCCCCAATAGTGGCATCCGAGCCAGGTCTATGTGTAGATGTTATATGCACGAGTAGAGCACAAAGAGTTGTGGGTGATAATAGTCATACTGCTTACCACCGACATCTTACTTTGATTCGGCGGTATTGTTTGATGAAGCGGCCCAGACCGACATTACATGACCGCGTTCATGAGACTGGTTCTACCGACGTGCTTTTGCAGATAGGTGGCTGGCGGTTGTCTGTTTCTCCAACTTTAGTTGAGTCGAGTTTGACTACGGCCGGTCCTTGTTGAAGGTTAAAACATCACACTTGACGAAAAATTGTTGTGGTTTTTGATGCGTAGGGCTTGCTGTGATGTGATATGGTCAAGGCATGATGTGATATAAATTGTTGTATGAGATGATCATGTTTTGTAACAAGGTTATCGGCAACTGGCAGGAGCCATATGGTTGTCGCTTTATCGTATACAATGCAATCGCCATGTAATTGTTTTATTTTATCACTAAGCGGTACCGATAATCGTAGAAGCAATAGTTGGCGAGACGACAACGATGCTACGATGGATATCAAGGTGTCGCGCCGGTGACGATGGAGATCATGACGATGCTTCAATGATGGAGATGATGAGCACAAGATGATGGTGGCCATATTATGCCACATATTTTGATTGCATGTGATGTTTATCTTTTATGCATCTTATTTTGCTTAGTACGGCGGTAGCACTATAAGATGATCCCTTACTATGCATGATTGTTTAGTGGCTCTCATTTGCATGATTGTTTATTTAAGTTGGAGCCCATATTACCTTGTCTTCTCTCTTGAATTGAATGCTTGCATATTCCAGCTTAGTCCAATGCACGTGCACTATTATTATTATACACACCATTCGGTCGTGCAAGTGAAAGGCAATAATGACGATATATGATGGACTGATTGAGATAAGAGAAGCTGGTATGAACTCGACCTCTTTTGTTTTTGTAAATATGATGAGTTCATCGTTCCCGATTCAGCCTATTATGAATAAACATGTTTGCAATGACATTTAGAGATTATAGTTGCTTATGACATGCTTAATTAGCTAGTCGCTTATAGTAATTTACCTTGCGTGCCAACATGCTATTAAAATGGTTGTGATGTGGTATGATAGGATGGTATCCTCCTTTGAATGATTTGAGTGACTTGGCGTGGCACATGTTCACGCATGTAGTTGAAACAAATCAACATAGCCTTCACGATATTTATGTTCATGGTGGATTATATCCTGTTCATGCTTTCACTCGGTGTTGATTAATTTTAATGCATGTTCATGACTGTTGTCGCTCTCTTAGTTGGTCGCTTCCCAGTCTTTTGCTAGCCTTCACCTGTACTAAGCGGGAATACTGCTTGTGCATCCAAACTCCATAAACCCCAAAGTTATTCCATATGAGTCCACCATACCTTCCTATATGTGGTATCTACCTGCCATTCCAAGTAAATTTGTATGTGCCAAACTCCAAACCTTCAAATGAAATTCTGTTTTGAATGCTTGAGCAGCTCATGTTTCAACTAGGGCTGTTTGTATCTTCCGTGCTAGGTGGGTTATTCTCAAGAGGAGTGGACTCCGCTCCTCATTCACGAGAAAATGGTTGGTAACCGGGATGCCCAGTCCCATGATCAAAAAGATCAAAGAAAATCAAAATAATTAAAACAAAACTCCCCCAGGACTGTTGTTGGTATGGACGGTACCCCGTTGTTTTCGGATGGCCGTGGAGTGTGCTTGTTGGTGGTGGGGGAGTATAAACTTTACCATTCTGTTTAGGAACCGCCTATAATGTATGTAGCATGGAAGATATCAGGATCTCATAGTTGTTGCGTTGACAGTGAAAGTATACCGCTCAAAATGTTATTCATCTCTATTTTAAAATCGAGCTCTGGCACCTCTACAAATCCCTGCTTCCCTCTGCGAAGGGCCTATCTATTTACTTTTATGTTGAGTCATCACCCTCTTATTAAAAAGCACCCGCTGGAGAGAACACTGTCATTTTGCATTCATTGCTATTAGTTTATATTGGGTATGACTTGACTGGATCTCTTTTACCATGAATTACAATGTTTAGTCAGTCCTTGATCTTTAAAGGTGCTCTGCATTTATGTTTTGCGGTATCAGAAAGGGCTAGCGAGATACCATCTTGTTATATCATATTGTGATTGTTTTGAGAAAGTGTTGTCATCCGAGATTTATTATTATTGCTCGCTAGTTGATTATGCCATTGATATGAGTAAACATGAGACCTAAGTGTTATTGTGAATATGGTTAGTTCATAATCTTTGCTGAAAACTTGAATGCTGGCTTTACATATTTACAACAACAAGAGCAAACAGAGTTTGTAGAAGTTTTTCTTTATCACTTTCAGTTTATCAACTGAATTGCTTGAGGACAAGCAAAGGTTTAAGCTTGGGGGAGTTGATACGTCTCCAACGTATCTACTTTTCCAAACACTTCTGCCCTTGTTTTGGATTCTAACTTGCATGATTTGAATGAAACTAACCCGGACTGACGCTGTTTTCAGCAGAACTGCCATGGTGTTGTTTATTGTGCAGAAAACAAAAGTTCTCGGAATGACCTGAAAACCACGGAGATAACTTTTGGAAAATATAAAAAATACTGGCGAAAGAATCAAGGCCACGGGGCCCACACCCTGTCCACGAGGGTGGGGGGCGCCTCCCCCTTCCCCTGGGCGCGCCCCCCTGTCTCATGGGCCCCCTGATGCTCCACTGACCTCAACTCCAACTCTATATATTTTGTTTCGCGAAGAGAAAAATCAAAGAGAAAGTTTCATCGCGTTTTACGATACGGAGCCGCCGCCAAGCCCTAATCTCTCTTGGGAGGGCTGATCTGGAGTCCGTTCGAGGCTCCGGAGAGGGGGATTCATCGCCGTCGTCATCATCAACCATCCTCCATCACCAATTTCATGATGCTCACCGCTGTGCGTGAGTAATTCCATCGTAGGCTTGCTGGATGGTGATGGGGTTGGATGAGATTTACCATGTAATCAAGTTAGTTTTGTTACGGTTTGATCCCTAGTATCCACTATGTTCTGAGATTGATGTTGCTATGACTTTGCTATGCTTAATGCATGTCACTAGGGCCTGAGTGCCATGATTTTAGATCTGAACCTATTATGTTTTCATGAATATATGTGAGTTCTTGATCCTATCTTGCAAGTCTATAGTCACCTATTATGTGTTATGATCCGACAACCCCGAAGTGACAATAATCGGGATACTTCTCGGTAATGACCGTAGTTTGAGGAGTTCATGTATTCACTAAGTGCTAATGCTTTGGTCCGGTACTCTATTAAAAGGAGGCCTTAATATCCCTTAGTTTCCAATAGGACCCCGCTGCCATAGGAGGGTAGGACAAAAGATGCATGCAAGTTCTTTTCCATAAGCATGAATGACTATATTCGGAATACATGCCTACATTACATTGATGAACTGGAGCTAGTTCTGTGTCACCCTATGTTATAACTATTACATGAGGAATTGCATCCGACATAATTATCCATCACTGATCCAATGCCTACGAGCTTTTCACATATTGTGCTTCGCTTATTTACTATTCCGTTGCTACTGTTACAATTACTACAAAACTGCTATCTTTACTTTTGCCACTGTTACCATTACTATCATACTACTTTTCTACTAAATACTTTGCTGCAGATACTAAGTTATCCAGGTGTGGTTGAATTGACAACTCAACTGCCAATACTTGAGAATATTCTTTGCCTCCTCTTGTGTCGAATCAATAAATTTGGGTTGAATACTCTACCCTCAAAAATTGTTGCGATCCCCTATACTTGTGGGTTATCAGAGTTCTTAAGTAATATGATTAATTGATTTATCATGAACTTAGTCCTGATAGTATTTTGCAAATTATGCTGTTGATCAATAGCTCGTGTTATAGCTTCCCTATGTTTTTTATATGTTCCTAGAGAAAACTAAGTTGAAAGATGGTAGTAGCAATGATGCGAACTGGGTCCATGATCTGAGATGTATCGTCATTGCTGCACAGAAGAATTATGTCCTTGATGCACTGCTAGGTGAAAGACCTATTGCAGGAGTAGATGCAAACGCTATGAACGTTTGGCTAGCTCAATATGATGACTACTTGTTAGTTTCGTGCACCATGCTTTATGGCTTAGAACCGGGACTTAAAAAACATTTTTGAAACGTCACGGAGCATATGACATGTTCCAAGAGCTGAAATTGGTATTTCAGACTCATGCCCTCGTCAAGAGGTATGAGACCTCTGACAAATACTTTGCCTAAAAGATGGAGGAGAATTGCTCAACTAGTGAGCATGTGCTCAGAATGTCTGGGTACTACAATCACTTGAATCAAGTGGGATTTAATCTTCCAGATAAGATAATGATTGACAGAGTTCTCTAGTCACCATCACCAAGTTACTGGAACTTCGTGATGAACTATAGTATGCAAGGATGATGAAAATAATTCCCGAGCTCTTCGTGTGCTGAAATCGACGAAGGTAGAAATCAAGAAAGAGCATCAAGTGTTGATGATTGACAAGATCACTAGTTTCAATAAAAAGGGCAAAGGGAAAGCAAGGGAACTTCAAGAAGAATGGCAAGCAAGTTGTCACTCCCATGAAGAAGCCCAAAGCTAGACCTAAGCCTGAAACTAAGTGCTTCTACTGCAAAGGAAATGGTCACTGGAAGCGGAACTACCCCAAATATTTGGTGGATAAGAAGGATGGCAAAGTGACCAAAGGTATATTTGATATACATGTTATTGATGTGTACCTTACTAGTGCCCGTAGTAACCCCTGGGTATTTTATACTTGTTTGGTTGCTAAGATTAGTAACTCAAAACAGGAGTTGCAAAATAAACAGAGACTAGTTGAGGGTGAAGTGATGATGTATGTTGGAAGAGGTTCCAAGATTGATATAATCATCATCGCACAACCCCTATACTTTCGGGATTAGAATCGAACCTAAATAAATGTTAATTGGTGTATGCGTTAAAGCGTGAATATGATTAGATCATATTTATTGCAATACGGTTATTCATTTAAGACAGAGGTTACATGAATAAAACCTTCTATGGTCATACACCCAATGTTGATGGTTTATTGAATCTCGATCATGGTAATACACATATTCACAATATTGATGCCAAAAGATGCAAAGTTGATAATGATAGTGCAACTTATTTGTGGCACTGCCGTTTGGGTCATATCGGTGTAAAGCGCATAAAGAAACTCGATAAAAATGGACTGCTGGAATCACTTGATTATGTAGTTAAACAAGGACCCCACCATCCCTGATGTTTGGACTTGGCCTGGTAAATCTGGGAGTTATTCTGCCAAAAGCTTCTATGCCATAATGCACTCCCATTTGCCCACAGTACAACCTTGCAAATGGTTGTGGCAGAGTAGGTGCACTATGAAGATCAAGGTCTTTGGATGGTTGTTGTTCTTTGACAGACTTAACACAAAGGATATGTTGGTTAGAAGACATTGGAGATCAAGTCTTCAGGATAATCTTTGTCTCATCTGCACTGAATATGTGTATGAGGACAGACTCCATTTGTTCTTCAATTGCAAGTTCACCACTAGGGTTTGGAATTATTTGGGCATTGATTGGACTGGTGGCTCTGATATTAAAGGGTGTATCACTCATGCTCAGTCCAGCTTCAGACTTTCTTTCTTCTTTGAAGTTATGCTAACAGCTGCATGGAATATTTGGATTCTCAGAAATGGCAGAACATTCAGAGCTGAGAGAGCCACATTCAGTGCATGGAAATGTAAATTCATCCATGATATCTCTCTCTTAGCTTATAAGGTGAAGGAAAATATCAAACCCAAACTGTTGGCTTGGATTGATTCTCTGTTGTAAAACAGGTAGGTTTAGTTAGACATAGATAGGTCTTTGTACATAGCTTTTGTATTTAGTCTTCTGGTTTGTACAGTACTCTTTTGATTCAATAAAGGGTTGTGGGGCTTTTGCCTCACAGTAATATTCAAAAAAAACTTGATTATGAATCATTTGATGCTTGTGAATCGTGCCTTATGGGCAAGATGGCTAAAACTCCGTTCCCGGAACAATGGAACAAGCTAGTGACTTATTGGATATAATACATACCGATGTATGTGGTCCAATGAGTGTTGATGCTTGTGGTGGGTATCGTTATTTTCTGACCTTCACAGATGATTTGAGCAGATATGGGCATATCTACTTAATGAAACACAAGTCTGAAACATTTGAAAAGTTCAAAGAATTTCAGAGTGAAGTGGAAAATCATCGTAACAAGAAAATAAAGTTTCTGTGATCTGATCGTGAAGGAGAATATTTGAGTTACGAGTTTGGTATTCATTTAAAACAATGTGGAATAGTTTCACAGCTCACGCCACCTGATACACCACAGCGTAATGGTGTGTCCGAACATTGTAACCGCACTTTAATGGATATGGTGCGATCTATGATGTCTCTTACCGGTTTACCACTATCATTTTGGGGTTATGCATTAGAGACAGCTGCATTCACTTTAAATAGGGCACCATCAAAATCCGTTGAGACGACACCTTATGAACTGTGGTTTGGCAAGAAACCAAAATCATTTCTTAAAATTTGGGGCTGCGATGCTTATGTGAAAAATCTTCAACCTGATAAGCTCGAACCCAAATGGGAGAAGTGCGTCTTCATAGAATACCCAAAGGAAACTATTGGGTACACCTTCTATCACAAGATCCCAAGGAAATATATTTGTTGCTGAGAATGGATCCTTTCTAGAGAAGGAGTTTCTCTCGAAAGAAGTGAGTGGGAGGAAAGTTGAACTTAATGAGCTAATTGTACCTTCTCCTGAATGTTCATCATAGAAATCAGTTCCAGTGATTCCTACACCAATTAGTGAGGAAGCTAATGATGGTGATCATGAAACTTCAGATCAAGTTACTACAGAACCTCGTAGGTCTTCAAGAGTACGGTCCGCACAATAGTTGTATGGTAATTCTATTCTGGAAGTCATGTTACTAGACCATGATGAACCTACGAACTATGAGGAAGCGATGATGAGCCCATATTCCATGAAATGGCTGGAGGCCATAAATTGTGAGATAGGATCCATGTATGAGAACAAAGATGTGGACTTTGGTGGACTTGCCAGATGATCGGCAAGCCATAGAAAATAAATGGATCTTCAAGAGGAAGATGGACGTTGATAGTAGTGTTACTATCAACAAAGCTCGACTTGTCGGAAAAGGGTTTTCAACAAATTTCAAGGTGTTGACTACAATGAGATTTTCTCAACCGTAGCGATGCTTAAAACCGTCTGAATCAAGTTAGCAGTTGCATATTTTATGAAGTCTGGCAAATGGATGTCAAAACTGCATTCCTTGAATGGATTTTTTTGAAGAAGAGTTGCATATGATGCAACCAGAAGGTTTTGTCAATCCTAAAGGTACTAACAAGGTGTGCAAGCTCCGGTGATCCATCTATGGACTGGTGCAAGCATCTCGGAGTTGGAATATATGCTTTGATGAGTTGATCAAAGCATATAGTTTTATACAGACTTGTGGTGAAGCCTGTATTTACAAGAAAGTGAGTGGGAGCACTACAGCCTTTCTGATAAGTATATGTGATTGACATATTGTTGATCCAAAATAATGTAGAATTTCCTGGAAATCATAAAGGAGAGTTTGAAAGGAGATTTTTCAAAGAAGGACCTCACTGAAGATGCTTATATATTGGGCATCAAGATCTATAGAGATAGATCAAGACGCTTGATACGTTTTTTCAATGAATACATACCTTGACAAGTTTTTGAAAGAGTTCAAAATGTATCAGTCAAAGAAGGAGTTCTTGTCTGTATAACAAGGTGTAAAGTTGAGTAAGACTCAAAACCCGACCACAACAGAAAATAGAAAGAGAATGAACGTCATTCCCTATGCCTTAGCCATAGGTTCTATAAAGTATGCGATGCTGTGTACCATACCTGTTGTGTACCTTGCCATGAGTTGGCCAAGGGGTACAACAGTTATCTAGGAGTAGATCACTCGACAGCGGTCAAAATTATCCTTAGTGAGAACTAAGGAAATGTTTCTCGGTTATGGGGTGATAAAGAGTTCGTCGTAAAGAGTTACGTCGATGCAAGCTTTTACACCAATCCAGATGACTCTAAGTCTCAATCTGGATACATATTGAAAGTGGGAGCAATTAGCTGGTGTAGCTCCATGCAGAGCATTGTAGACATAGAATATTTGCAAAATACATACGGCTCTGAATATGACAGACCCATTGACTAAACTTCTCTCATGAGAAAAACATGATCACACCTTAGTACTCTTTGGGTGTTAATCACATAGCAATGTGAACTAGATTATTGACTCTAGTGCACCCTTTCGGTGTTGGTCACATGGGGATGTGAACTATGGGTGTTAATTACATACAGATGTGAACAATTGGTGTTAAATCACATGGCGATGTTAACTAGATTATTGACTCTAGTGCAAGTGGGAGACTAAAGGAAATATGCCCTAGAGGCAATAATGAAGTTATTATTTCTTTCCTTATTTCATGATAAATGTTTATTTTTCATGCTAGAATTGTATTAACCGGAAACTTAGTACATGTGTGAATACATAGACAAAACATATTGTCCCTAGTATGCCTCTACTTGACTAGCTCGTTAATCAAAGATGGTTATGTTTCCTAACCATAGACATGTGTTGTCATTTGATGAATGGGATCACATCATTAGGAGAATGATGTGATGGACATGACCAATCCATTAGCTTAGCATTATGATCGTTACAATTTCATTGCTACTGCTTTCTTCATGACTTATACATGTTCCTCAGACTATGAGATTATGAAACTCCCGAATACCGGAGGAACGCCTTGTGTGCTATCAAACGCCACAACATAAATGGGTGATTATAAAGATGCTCTACAGGTGTCTCCGAAGGTGTTTGTTGGGTTGGCATAGATCGACATTAGGATTTGTCACTCCGTGTTTCGGAGAGGTATCTCTGGGCCCTCTCGGTAATGCTCATCACTATAAAGCCTTGCAAGAAATTTGACTAATGAGTTAGTTACGGGATGAAGTATTACGGAACGAGTAAAGAGACTTGCCGGTAATGAGATTGAACTAGGTATGATGATACCGACAATCGAATCTCGGGCAAGTAACATACCAATGACAAAGGGAACAACGTATGTTGTTATGCAGTTTGACCGATAAAGATCTTCGAAGAATATGTAGGAACCAATATGAGCATCCAGGTTCTGCTATTGGTTATTGATCAGAGATGTGTCTCGATCATGTCTACAGAGTTCTCGAACCCGTAGGGTCTGCACGCTTAACATTCGATGATGATTTGTATTATGAGTTATGTGATTTGACGACCGAAGTTTGTTCGGATTCCCAGATGAGATCACGGACATGACGAGGAGTCTCAAAATGGTCGAGACGTAAATATTCATATATTGGAAGGCTATATTCGGACATCGGAAAAGTTCCGAGTGATTCGGGTATTTTTCGGAGTACGGGAGAGTTACGGGAATTCACCGAGGAAGTTAATGGGCCTTATTGGGCTTTACTGGAGAGAGGGAAGAAGGGCCACGAGATGGCGCGCGCCTCCCCCTACCCAAACCGAATTGGAAAAGGGGTGGGGGCGCCCCCCCTTTCCTTCTCCCTCTCCCTCCTTTCCTTCTTTCCTAATCCGATAACGAAAGGGAATCCTACTAGGACTTGGGAGTTCTAGTAGGACTCCCTACACCTGGCGCTCCCCTAGGAGGGCCGGCCTCTCTCCATCCCTCCTTTATATACGCGGGCAGGGGGCACCCCAAAGACACACAAGTTTCTATCCCAACCGTGTGCGATGCCTGCTACCGTGAGGTAGAACTCCCTAGCCATGGCTGGGGTCTGGATCTTCGAACTCGGAAAAGGAGACGTGGGACAGAAGGAAGAGCCGAGGAAAGAGGTTCGATTCATAGGAGGAAGAAGATAAGATTTGTCCAATACAATGATCGATGCCCACACATGGCTGCCTAACGACCGTTTATACAGTAGCCACCGCTTGGCTCACACGCTCACCCTCCGGCCCACACTCAACCGGCCCATATACAAGGAGTGTAGCATGCCCC
Organism: Triticum dicoccoides; assembly: GCF_002162155.2. Lineage (NCBI taxonomy): Eukaryota > Viridiplantae > Streptophyta > Magnoliopsida > Poales > Poaceae > Triticum > Triticum dicoccoides. Next base: position 435,587,211 of record NC_041393.1, on the reverse strand, counting down.
TGCTCTTAAGGACAGTGTGCCCTCACACTGACGCTAACTCAGGCAAGGCACTGGACCATTCCCAGGTTGCCATGGTCACAGGAAGACCACTCCAGGAAATCTTGTACTGTCGCCGGGTGCCACCACCGAATCCGACGAGCCTTGACTGAAGAACTTGCACAGGTCTGGACACTTGAGGCACCATAGCAGCATACTGAAGACTATCGGTAGTGTTACCTGAAGCTGGTGGATCAGCTGGTTTGAGCAACGACACATGCACGACGGGGTGAATCTTGCTGGATGGCGGCAACGCCAGACGGTAGTAAACTACACCCACTCTGTCAAGCACCTGATAAGGCCCAAAGGACTTGAAACCCAACTTACGATTTGAGCGCCGAGAGACTGATTGCTGCATATAGGGCTGAAGTTTCAGAAATACCCAGTGCCCATGTTGGAACACCCTGTCTTAGAGATGTTTATCCTCTTGCATCTTCATCCTGGATTGCGCCCGAAGCAAGTGTTCTCGACTCAATGCTGTCATAGCATTGCGCTCTGCTAACCAGCTCGAGGGATCACTAGAAGTTGAACTCTGCATGTTAGAAATGCCCAAATGGCACGGGAGATAGCCATACAGTACCTGAAAGGGGGTAGCACCCAAAGCAGAATGATAATTACTGTTGTACCAGTACTCTGCCTGGGAAAGCCAATGCGCCCACTTCTTGGGAGCAGATTGAACCATACACCTCAAAAACGTCTCCAAACACTGATTTAGCTTCTATGTTTGACCGCCAGTCTCAGGATGATTGGCAGTACTCATGTTCATTTTAGTGTCTGACAAGCGGCACAACTCTTGCCAAACTGTGTTGGTGAACAGAGGATCTCGATCAGTGACCAATACCTGAGGCAAGCCATGTAGTTTATATACATTATCCAGGTACACTTGAGCTACTGTCAGGGCAGTGAATGGATGAGCCAGAGGAATGAAATGGCCGTATTTACTGAACTTGTCGATAACCACCAGAATAGTGTCATAAGACTTGCTTTTGGGAAGCCCAGAGATGAAATCCATGCTCACCATGTTCCAAGCTTCTTTAGGCACAGGTAAGGGACTAAGAAGCCCAGGTTTCTTGATGTGCTCAGACTTGGCCTGCTGACAAATCATACACTTTCTCACAAAGTCCTGGATGCGTTGTTTCATGGCAGGCCAAGAAAACAACGCCTTAATTCTTTGGTAAGTGGCCTGAAATCCAGAGTGCCCACCCACTCCACTTGCATGTAACGAGAGCATAATAGCCTGATGGGCCTCCTTATTGCTGCCCAGCCACACTCTATCATGATGCCTGATGATACCTTGCACCAATTGGAACCCTTTGTCATTGGAACCAGTGAGACTAAGCTCAGATAATAATTCCTTGGCCTGTGGGTCTTGCAAATATCCTTCACCTACAGTTTCCAGCCATTGCGGAGTGCGAAAAGTCATAGAATGAAGAGTAGCAGACTCTGGCACTCTGGATAAGGAATCTGCTGCAGTATTCTCCTTCCCTTTCTTGTACACTACAATATATGTAAAGCCCATGAGCTTAAGTAGTGCTTTCTGCTGCATGGAATTGCTCACCTTCTGTTCAGTCAAGTGCAACAAACTCTTATGATCAGTGCTGATAATGAAAGGAGCATGATGCAATTAAAATTGCCACTTATGAATTGCCAAAATAACAGTCAGACACTCTTTTTCATAAGTGGACAGGGCCTGAGCCTGTGGACCTAAGGATTTACTGAGATAGGCAATAGGGTGACCAGACTGCATGAGCACTGCTCCAATGCCCACATTACTGGCATCAGTCTCAATGGTAAAAGTCTGAGTAAAATCGGGAAGAGCTAAAATAGGTGTCTGTAACAATGTCTGCTTTAGTTGGTTGAAGGCAGCATCCACAACAGGAGTCCAAGCAAAGACAACATCCTTTTTCAACAACTCTGTGAGACTTTTGCTAATGAGGCTGTAGTGTTGGATGAATTTCCTGTAGTATCCAGTAAGGCCCAAGAATCCCCTGACCTGTTTGACATTAACAGGGGTTGGCCACTCCTGGACAACCTGAATCTTAGCTGGATCAGTCCTCACACCCTCAACACTGATAATGTGGCCCAGGTATTCCAACTCCTGCTGAGCAAAGGTGTACTTGGAGAAATTAACCTAAAGTTTGTTCTCTTGGAGAATGGAAAACACTTGTGCCAAATGTTCCAAATGCTCTTCCAGAGTGTTACTATAGACAAGACTATCATCTACAAAAACTAGCACACACTTCCTTAACAGAACAGCAAAGAGAGCATTCATAGCTGCTTGGAAAGTGGCAGGGGCATTAGTTAGGCCAAATGGCATCACTCGAAATTCGTACAACCCATGATGAGCTCTAAAGGCAGTTTTATGTTCTTCACCAGGAACCAATCTTATTTGATGATAGCCAGATTTAAGGTATAGTTTGGTAAACCACTTAGCCCCTGCTAATTCATCCAACAATTCTTCCACAATTGGCATAGGATATTTGTGTTTTACTGTGATGGCATTGAGATGCCTGTAATCGACACAAAAACACCAAGTGCCATCTTTTTTCTTTACCAGCAGCACTGGGGAGGCAAAAGAACTAGTGCTCAATTGAATAATGCCTTGTTGTAACATCTCTATGATCTGACGTTCTATTTAAGTTTTCTGCATAGGGTTATACCTGTAGGGTTTAACATTAACTGGAGTAACCCCTGGTAACAGTGGAATTTGATGATCAAAGTCCCTGTGTGGTGGTACTCCTTTAGGTGCATTGAACAGTTGCCTATGAGCTTCAATGAGCTTCTGCACTGATAAAGGGCATTCTTGGTGTGGTTGAGGTACTGTAGTGACATAATTCATATGGATCACATGTTCCACAGCTGCAGACTGTAGAAGACCATGTAACTGTTTGCCAGACAAAGGTGTGCAGCTCTGAACTTTATCAAATATGCCCTGCAAAGTGATCTCAGTGCCCTGGTGCTCAAACTTCATAATTTTCAGTTTCCAATCAACCCACATAGGGCTCATGATCTCCAACCATTTCATGCCTAAAATTATGTCATAACTTTCGAGAGGTAACACCTTGAGAGAGGTACTGAAACAAGTGCCCTGGCACCACCACTGTAGATCTCTAACTTGTTGCGTACAAGTGAGAGTACCTCCACTAGCCACTTTAACAATAGCTGCAGGCAACATTTCCACTGGACAATGGAGTTGTTGCACCAGTTTCTCACTGACAAAGCTATTGGAACTGCCAGAGTCTACTAGAATCAACAAATGTGTTTTCCCAATCATACCTTGTAACTTCACACTTTCTTTGCAAGAGGTACCCGTGACAGCATGGATGGATAATTTCATAACAACTTCATCAGCCTCGGCATCAGACTCAGACTCTGCAGTAACTGACACCGGCTCACCTTGATCTGGTATTTGCAATGCTGACAGTAGTTCCTCCATGACATGTAACTGTACTGAGGTAGGACACTTATGACCAGGCCCAAATTTTTCGCCACACTTAAAACACTCTCATCTTGCCCTGCGTTGAGCTCTCAGGTTGTCAACCCCGTCAGTGAAATAGTATTTATCATCAAGCTTCTTATCAGGCACAGCACCAAGTATCCCTTGATGCACATACGGCTTAAACTTAGACCCTTTTTGCTGCTTAGATTGGTCCTCTGCCAACAAGGTTTCCTGAATCTGTGCCAACTGAAATGCAAAATCAACAGTACCCGGATGCTGAAGTTTCACCGGGGCTCGAATAGAAGGTTTCAGTCCTTCGATAAAGCGATTGGCAAAGAAAATCTCATCATAGGCCTGGTTATGGACAAGGATCTTATGCACGAGTTCCTCAAACACATGACCATATTCCTCCACAGTACCTTCCTGACGTAAGGCAAAAAACAAATCAATTGTCCTGGCATACTTGTTCTTGTTGAATTTAGCAAGGACCGCAACACACAATGCCGGCCAGTTGTCAACAGTATGCATAGCTTCATATGTTTGCAACCATAAGGTTGCATTCCTCTGGAAATGCATAGTCGCAAAATTGACCCACAAAGTCGGCTGGACTGTATACATGCGAAAATATTTCTCACACTGCTTCTTCCACCACTTCGGGTTCTCACCATCAAATTTAGGAAATTCCGAGCGAGGCAAACGGGCAGAGGAACGAGTATTAGAAGAAAACTGAACTGAATCCGGAGACAGACACTGTTCATCATCATCAGATAATTCAGGCAATTGTTGACCCTGGGGCTTGGACTGCTCACCCGTGTGCAGGGAAAATCTGGGAAGCGGAGGACCACGTTGCTCGAGCCCGTGATGCTGAGGATCAGCCCGATGCACATAATGTCGAAGTGGATCGAGCCGCTGCTGCTGGCGTGGCGGATCAGTGGACGGGGGAGGTGGCTGCTCCAACACCTCCACGCGCTGCAGGACATCCCCTAACGACTGCTTCATGGTCGCCACTGCCTCATCAAGCGACGTGTTCGAGAGAAGCATGCGCCCCATCGTCGCCTCTGTACGGTTGAGCGCTGCCGTAGTGGACTAGGCAAGCGCCTCAAACACTTTGGCCGACGACGCCGCGTACGTATCAACTGCCTCACGCAGCTCCTGCACCGAACGCGTCGTCTGCTTGCCCGACTCCGAGACAGCCGCACTCCGGATGATAGTGTCCTTGACGAGCTGCTGCAGCTCCGCCAGCGACAGCTCCGCCGACGCCATGTGAGCTGAGAGCGTAGGCTTACCGGATCTCGTCGTGGAAGCAACTTCGATTCGATCCGCCCTGACGCAGGTACGTGAAGGCGTTTTGCGTGTATTCCTAAAGGATCCACACCTTTTGCCAGGAATTAGGGATCAAATCGCAGGAACACCGAATTGAGAAAAAAAAATTGGGAGAAATCCGAGGATCTGATACAAGGCTCTAGATACCAAGTGCTACCGTCAGGTAGAACTCCCTAGCCATGGCTGGGGTCTGGATTGTCGAACTCGGAGAAGGAGACGTGGGACGGAAGGAAGAGCCGAGGAAAGAAGTTCGATTCACAGGAGGAAGAAGATAAGATCTGTCCAATACAATGATCGATGCCCACACACGGCTGCCTAACGGCCGTTTATACAGTAGCCACCGCTTGGCTCACACGCTCACCCTCCAGCCCACACTCAACCGACCCACACACAACCGGCCCATATACAAGGAGCGTAGCATGCCCCCGCTCTTAAGGACAGTGTGCCGTCACACTGACGCTAACTCAGGCAAGGCACTGGACCATTCCCAGGTCGCCATGGTCACAGGAAGACCACTCCATAGTTACACACCTTGATCATACCATCGTAGTGCTTAGGCAAAGCCTTGTGTCGGTAGCATCATCATCACCGTCGCCACGCCGTCGTGCTGACGGAACTCACCCTCGTCCTCAACTGGATCAAGAGCACGAGGGACGTCATCGAGCTGAATGTGTGCTGAACGCAGAGGTGCCGTATGTTTCGTACTTGGATCAGTTGGATCGCGAAGACGTTCGACTACATCAACCACGTTATTGAAATGCTTCCGCTTTCGTTCTACAAGGGTACGTGGACACACTCTCCCCTCTTGTTTCTATACATCACCTAGATAGATCTTGCATGATCGTAGGAAATTTTCTGAAATTACCCTGTTCCCCAACACCAACCCCCACTGGGAACTGTTCATCCATAGCCAACCAAGCGGATCGACTCACCATGTCTCGACTCATTCTACGTATCACGCGCGCGGCAGCAAGGGGCAATGTTCCTCCAGAGGCAACCCAACTAGCTAGCTAGCTACGTCTCGCACGAGGGTTCTATCGGCTTCAGTAAGTAGCAGCAGCAATTGATCGGGTTCAGTTAGCAGCGAAGGAGTCGGTCAGGTTTAGTTAGCAGCGAAGGGATCAATCGGTCGGCTTTAGTACGTAGTACTAGTAGTGTGCTATCGATCAGGTTCAGTAAGTGAATGCCTCTCTCACTCGGGTTCAGTTATAGCTACATGGCTCGTATCACGCGCGCGTGCGAGAGAGGAACGCGCAAACCACACTACATCGCTCGGCCCCGACCACCCACCGTAACCGGGAACTCCGCAAAAATTTCCTCGTCCTCACTTCTACCATGATTTCTTATGTCTTGGACGGCCCAAAGAATGCCATGCAGGTGCGTCCTTGGCCCGCCCAAGACGAAAAGCCCATTCTCTGTCATGATTTTTTGTCATAGAAGTAGGAGCCCACCACATCTATGATGATACGTGTTTATCTCATAATTATCGGCATAGAAGTGTCATAACCATGACAGAAAAAATTCGTTCGAGCCATAATGTCATGCATGTGTCTTTTTTTATAGTGATAAGATTGAGCTTTCATTGCGTCAACCCACTTCTAAGCCTCCCCCGCGGCCTTTTGATACGGAAGCATTCAATAGTTATCTCGTGTGGTTTCGTTCAGTTGCACATACTCAACTTAATGCACCCGCATTTCAACCAGGGGACATATTACATGAACCCAATCTAAGTTTTGATCGGATGGCCAATATGGAGTACAACAGGCTTATTAGAGATGGTAGACGGAATGAATCAGCGCCACCTATCCACTTTGTGGTAACTTACCGTTATCTCGACGTGCTTTCCTACATTGTGCCAAAATGATTTGTCCTATCGTATCCAACAGCAAAACAAGCTCTCAAAGCATGTCAACAACACCGGCAAGGCACTCAAGTACCCTCCAGGTGAAGAGTCGTACAACAAGCTTAAAGCTTTTGTTGAGGTGTGACGTTTGATAATTTTCTTTCATACACATTTTTGAGGTATATCTCCTAGCTTCATGATATGTCAATTTCATACCAGAGCATGTCTTGAGTATGTTGCATGGGTGCTCTACTAGGTTGCCGCTCCACCGATGCCGCCGTCCCTACTACATCGAGGTCGAGATGACCACCAAGCGGCACCCAGCAACCAGCCGACGAATCGGTTAATGGAGAGGGGGAGGAGGGGGTGAACAGACGCATGATGAGATTAACACCTCGCAGATGCCCGATGCACCTCCTCCTAGTCAATGGCGTGGAAAGTATACTCCGGGAAAATACGCAAGGAAAGCAGTAAGGACCCGGTGACCGAGGCTGCTTCAGAGGAGGAGGAGGAGGTGCCACAACTGTAGAGTAGAAGGCTCTTAGTGAAGGGGAAGGATGTTGCACCAGCTAAGACGGGGAAAGGAAGGAAATGATGCATTTGTCGTGAACTTGATGTATGTCAAGGACTTGTAGTATTTGTCGAAAACTTGATGTCGTGAACTTATGTTTGTCAAGACTTATTTGTCAAAAACTTGATGTCGTGAACTTATGTTTGTCAAGACTTATTTGTTGGAAACTTGATGTCGTGAACTTATGTTTGTCAAGACTTCTTTGTTGTCAATTTGATGTGTGTCAAGACTTGTAGCATTCTCATGAACATTTAAAGAAGAATAGAGCCAGCATGGCGCCCCAGCCCAGGGCTCCATGCCTGTTAACAGCACGACACCCTAGCCCAGGATGCCATGCCTGTTGACGGCATGACACCCCAGCCCAGGGCGCCATGGTCATTGGCAGCACGGCACCCTAGCCAATGCCGCAATGTGCGTTGACAGCACGACGCCCCAGCCCAGGGCACCATGCGCGTTGAAAATGACTAAGTCCAAAACAATTTGAGGTTCTAATGTTGGGGGAGCCATGTATATTTTCTGGGCGCCATATAGGACGCCCCGACCCACGGCGCCGGACATACTAACATGGCGCCTTAGGCTAGGGCGCCATGGTCTTCACTTTTCTGTTTTTTTTAACTTATATGGTTTTTTGGCACTAGCTTCGACATACATGTTCAATAGTAATATATTATCATAACTTCATGACATACATTAGTTCAACACATACATAAGTTCAACACACAAAAGGTTCACGACTTACATAAGTTCGGCACAAAAGGTTCACGACTTACATAAGTTCGACACACAAAAGGTTCACGACTTACATATGTTCGACACATACATAAGAATCACGCCCCAAGCCAATAAGTAAAGCCTTGACCACCACCATCACCACGGCCACGTCCTCGAGCTCCACCATCACCACGGCCAAGTCCTCGAGCACCACAGTCACCACGACCACATCCTCGAGCTCCACCGTCACCATGGCCACGTCCTCGAGTTCCACCATCACCACGACCACGTCCTCGAGCTCCACCGTCACCACGACCACATCCTTGAGCTCCACCATCACCGTGGCCGACACCACCATCACCATCTTGTTTTGTTCTCTTTTGCTACAACCTCTATTATTGTGCCCCTCGTTGTTACATTCACTGCAACGACTAATATCACGAGGCTCCATGAAATGTTGGCTCCCCCATTCCTTACAGAATTCACCACCCCAATCATCCATATCACCCAAGAAACGCTTTTTCTTCTGTCTTCCATGTGTCACCACCTTCATTTCCAGATCGGGGTATAGTGGGGGTCCATGATATTCCAGCCATTCAGATTGGCCTATATAGGGATGAAATCTCGCAGCCCAAGTATTTTTGACCGCATCGATCGAATACTCTTCCAATCTTACATTGTTGGTCATATTGACACTCAAATTTCTAGTGCGGGATGCAGCCATCAAGTGAGAGCACAGGAGATGGTACAACATAGCCCTCTCGCATGAGCACGCGCCCATCTTAAGATAAACCTTGAAGGAGCCACCTCCTATGGCACGCTGTCATGCAACATTCCACCGTGCTCATCAACTTGGTAAATCAATTCTGTGTTATCAAAGGACTGGATTTTGTGTGAATCCGCCTTCCTTGCTTGGTATTCCATGCAATCATAGACCTTTGGTGGATACTTGTACATCTTTTTGGCCTTGTTTTTCCCAGATATCAACTTGGCCGTTTCCTCACTATACTTCTGAAAATAGGCATTCAACTTCTGGAATGTATACTCTTTGATTGATGTCACCGGCAATGCATGGATACCCTTTAGCACCATGTTGAAACATACGGCCATGTTTTTTGCCATGTCACCATACCTCACTCTGTCATTGTCGAAAGCCCGTACCCACTTTCCTTTATCGACAAGGTTCCTATTTAGGAAACCTTTGCCACCATTGTTTTCTTTGGCATACAATTTATCCCACAATTTCTTGAAATGTCTAGTGGTGAATGTGAGACAACAATCATGGAGAAGGTCAGACAATTCCTTGTCTCCACATGCCCGGTGAAAGTTAGACATAAAATGCCTGATGCACCACCTATGGTGCACACGAGCATGTCCTGGAATGTCAATCTCCACTGCATTGAGTATCACTGGGTGGCGGTCTGAATTGATGCAAACCTCTCTTTGAGGTCCAATTACCTTGGTCCTCACTAGACTAAGAAACCACTCCCAGTTGTCATTGTTCTCTGCCAACACCAAAATGAAAGCCAATGCAACCAATTTTTCACCACCATAATTAGCAACGGTGACCAACAATGTGCCCTTGGACTGGCTGGTCAGAAATGTTCCATCCACAGACATAACAGGCCTATAAATCTTAAAGGCCCTAATGCATGGCTCAAAAGTCCAGAATGCACGTCCAAATATTCGAACAGGTGCATTGTTGTATATCCTTGTTCTCATGCCATCTGGCTCCACCACATAGTACATGCCCAGATTTCTGCCGACATCGCTTTCAATACCATTGTGAGGCGGTTGTATGATTCTTCCCGACCACCATACAATATCCCAAAGGCGGCTTGCTTGGCCTTCCATGCCTTCCCGTACTTCACCGTGTACCCAAAAACCTCCTTCACCATCTCCATCAACACCCTAATGGGATATGTCGGGAGTATCTTTATGGAGGGTGAAAATCAACATGCAATGAATTTGGAGGTCAATTGACAGTGATCATCCTTTACATTAGCATCATCAATATCCTTGCCACTACATCGATGGTGAAACATAGAACTTGTAATCTTCCATTGAGGCCCGCCTTTGACACATCTTGCATGGATAACCAAAAGGCAATGCTTCTTGTGTTCCTCACATTTTACCACATAACACAATTTGGAGTTTGACTTCTTCACAGTGAATGGTCGATGAAACTTGACCGCATAGTCCTTGAGCCATATTTGAAGTTCTGCCAAGCTTTCAAAGATTGTTCCTTCACTAACACCATAGACACTCGCCACGGTATCTCGCTTTGAAGTTAACCTTGGTGCAAGAATTTTACTTGTGCCACCATCAACAATCACCTTATCGGTTAGGCTTACATCATGGAACAATGATGTCTTGTGATCCCGGCCTATTACCTTCTTGAAAGCATTGGCTTCTTTAACCGTCAAACCAACCTCATCTATTTCTTCATCCGGTCCTTCGTCCTCCGAGTCCCCTGCATAGGATCTATTGTATGGAATGTCATGGTCCATGTCCTCTTCCATGCAATTTTCCTCCACATCACCAACATAATGGTAATGAAGATAAGCCTATGATTCATCACCCTCAAACTCATCACCATCCATGTGCAAGTCTTCATTATCAACTTGGTCATTCCTGACGGGGCTCAAAGGTTGGGTCGTTGGAGGTTGGCTCATTGTTGTATCATACACATCTGAATTAACATGTGGTGAATCTCGAACCAGGCTTCCAACATCACATGAAGATGCACACCGATTCAAATCAATGTGCAACCGAGCACAAACAACCTTCATGGCAAATAACTCAAATGATTTATCTTGTGAGGCCAACACACTCTCCTTATATGCTTCCAAATGAAACTCGGACTAAGAGGCATTATCTTCCAACGAATATTTTGCCCATACCCAACATTATACCTTCCGACAAAGTCCACTCCATCGTTTTCTTCCGTCCAATTCAACCTTATTCGAAGATCAACCACAACCTCCTCAAGGCTAGGATTTGTGGGAAACACCATCCCTACCAGATTTTTCTTCGGGTCACCATACTCCGCATCTCCCTTCTCAAAGGTGACAAAGTCCACATGATGCACATTCATCATCCTCGCCATCAACAATCATAAACACCAAATTGCATCAACAAAAATTGCAAAATTGGATGACCTAGGGTTTCCCCAAATCGCCACACACTACTACAGGATGCTGCTAACACGACACTACGATCAAAGACCCTTCGACGAAACTATGTGCGATGCAATAGTCACAAACGGTGGTGTGAAAAAACCGTCAAAAAAGGTGCAAAACATTTGCGATGGCGGAGACATCAAACACAGTTCAGATTTTAGTTACGTGTGCGATGCTGGGCATACGGTTGATCCAGCAAAACTGTTTGCGATGAGGAAGAACAACAGAAACGGGCAGCCATATCAATGTGTGTGTGATATACGACATACAATTCCCTCCGATGAATTGTGTGCTACTAGGGAATGCAACAGAAACGGTTAGCCAGATCAAGGTGTGTGATATACAGCATATGGTTCACTCGGACAAACTGTTTTCGATTAGGCAAGAGAATGGAGACGGTTCATCTTAATAAGATGTGTGCGATATGCGGCATTTGCGATCAGCCAAAAGAACACAAACAATTCATGTAAACCAGATGTGTGTGATACGCAGCAAACAGCCCACTCGGATGAACTGTTTGGGATGAGAAATTATAACACAGGCGGATACTATAGTAAGTTCATGTGTGATTCTGTTCGTACAAAAACTTCAAAAAATGCAAACTAGTTGCTTGCAGTGGCTAGGAGTATCGCACACGATGCATCTGCGGGTACTCATGTGCGATGGTTAGTAAGTTACACATAATGAACGGCCGCAAGGGTGATATGTTGATCATGGAGTCCAAGAAGACCGTCGTGGGAAGGCCGCTAGCTCAGCTTTTTAGCCTATATTTTATTATAATTGTACGCATAAGTACGTAGTGAGTGTTTTGTGCCTTGCCACATGTGGCATTTTAAATTATCCTGAATATGTAAGACAATTATTAACAGTTGCCATTATAAATTTGCCTCAACGGCGAGCAGAGCGCGCGTAGGGACACCACTGACCCACAAAAAAAGAAAAAAAAAGCAGGGATGCCACAACGAGCAATGATACGTCTCCAATGTATCTACTTTTCCAAACACTTTTGCCCTTGTTTTGGACTCTAATTTCCATTATTTGAATGAAACTAAACCGGACTGGCGCTGTTTTCAGCAGAACTGCCACGATGTTGTTTTATGTGTAGAAAAGAAAAGTTCTCGGAATGTCCTGGAAATCCACGGAGGCACTTTTCGGAATTAATAAGAATTTTTGGCGAAAGAATTAATGCTAGGCGGCCCACAGCCTGTCCACGAGACAGGCCCCCCCCCTAGGGCGCGGCCTCCTATCTCGTGGGCCCCCTTGACTTCCTCCGACCTCAACTCCAACTCTATGTATTCCTTCTCGAGGAGAAAAAAATTAGAGAGAAAGTTTCATCACGTTTTACGACACGTAGGCGCCGCCAAGCCCTAATATCTCTCAGGAGGGCTGATCTGGAGTCTGTTCGGGGCTCCGGAGAGGGGGATTCATCGTCGTCATCATCATCAACCATCCTCCATCACCAATTTCATGATGCTCACCACCGTGCGTGAGTAATTCCATCATAGGCTTGCTGGACGGTGATGGGTTGGATGAGATTTACCATGTAATCAAAGTTAGTTTTGTTAGGGTTTGATCCCTAGTATCCACTATGTTTTGAGATTGATGTTGCTATGACTTTGCTATGCTTAATGCTTGTCACTAGGGCCCGAGTGCCATGATGTCAGATCTGAACCTATTATGATTTCATGAATATATGTGTGTTCTTGATCCTATCTTGCAAGTCTATAGTCACCTATTATGTGTTATGATCCGACAACCCCAAAGTGACAATAATCGGGATACTTCTCGGTGATGATCGTAGTTTGAGGAGTTCATGTATTCACTATGTGCTAATGCTTTGTTCCGGTTCCCTATTAAAAGGAGGCCTTAATATCCCTTAGTGAGGACCCCGCTTCAATGGGAGGGTAGGACAAAAGATGGCATACAAGTTCTTTTCCATAAGCACGTATGACTATTTACGGAATACATGCCTACATTACATTGATGAATTGGAGCTAGTTCTATATCACCCTATGTTATAACTATTGCATGAGGAATCGCATCCGGCATAATTATCCATCACTGATCCATTACCCATGAGCTTTTCATATATTGTTCTTCGCTTAATTACTTTTCCGTTGCTATTGTTACAACTCCTACAAAGACCCAAAAACATCTATCTTTACTTTTGCTACGATTACCTTTATTATCATACCACTTTTGCTACTAAACACTTTGCTGCAGATACTAAGTTATCCAGGTGTGGTTGAATTGACAACTCAACTGCTAATACTCAAGAATATTCTTTGGCTCCCCATGTGTCGAATCAATAAATTTGGGTTGAATACTCTACCCTCGAAAGCTGTTGCGATCCCCTATACTTGTGGGTTATCAAGCAACCACGTGGTCAACCTTCTGGCACCCTGTGGGAGACACGACGGTGCATCCATAGGACAAGATGGTGATCGCATGCCCATGTGTGATAGTTGGCAGACACGTACACGTACATCCGAGAACAAGGGCCCATGTTTCGGGCTTCCTATGCGTGCCATATGGTTGATCCAAAAGAACTGTTTGTGATGAGACAGAACAACAAAAACGGGGCTTTGTGGGCCCAAAACCATCATTAAATTTTGACTTTGTTTCCCATCACATTGCAGATTACAACGCAATAAGTAATTGCAAATCGGTTCACACATATCAAACTAATATGTGTTCACACCAATCAAACTAATATGTGTTCACACTTAGCACCAGGCTATAAAAACTACTCACTCGAAAATTACTTCACACTTCCTTTCCTCATCACCTACAAAACTGGTATTTCCTGTCAAGTCGTTCCGCCATGACAGGTAGGAGGAGTTTCGAGTGGGCATATAACCAGGCAGCAAAAACCAAGGCTGTGGAAGCACTAGAGAGGTCCCGCCGTGAAGCGGCAACCGCAGCAGAGATGTCCCGGCGCGCTGCGTAGCCCTCAAATGAGCTCTCACGGGCACGCGAGGGCTCTCACAAGCGCACTCGCCGCATCGGCGATCACGACGAGCTGGCGTTGCTGAAGTCCTTGGCCGGAAACGACGATATTCTCGCTGGCCTTATTAAGCAGCAGGAGATGGTCGACGGCTTGATGAAGCTGCTCAAGATCAGCGATGCCTCGGTTGACAAGGCAACCGGCCTCGTCGAGCAACTCATCGGTGACAATGCAAAGCTCCTCAAAGCACTCACTGAGATGGAGGAGGAGGCCGCCGGCTGGAAGATGCTACATGAGCAGAGCAGTGCCTCGGGGATGACGCTGACAGCGGTCATCGAGGAACTGATGGGTGACTTGAGGAAGCTCCGGATCGAGCGCAATAAGGAGGTGGAGGAAGCCGTGGATGCTTTCAAGCAAAGCCATGAGGAATTGAGGAAGGACTGGAGGATGTCATCGCCCAGCGATCCATCAAAGAGTAGATACAGTAGTGATCTAGATCGTTGTCTACGATTTCCTTCTTCTCTTGCCCCCGTGTCTTCCAGACTTTGTTGCATGTGGCATTTAAAATTATCTAGAATATGTAAGACAATTATTGTCTGCGCCATTGTAAATTTGTCATCGTACTATCCGTTGCCATTTTATTTGTTGTTGTATTATCCGTTGCCCAATGTTGCAATTTAAATTAGGCCGAAATACGAGTTGAAAACACGAACAAAGCAAATGCTGCCATGGGATCACAACCAAACACCCTCCGTTCACCCCTAAAAAAACCTCCGTCCACGCGCTTTAATTAATCCATTAATGGTGAAGTTTTGACCGAGGCGGGCGGCGGCTGGTGCATGGAGGTCAAAGAGCTTGCTTCCCGGTGAGCATGGGCGGCCTTGCTGCTCGCACGTGTCCCATCGAGCCTGCGAGGTGGACAGGATGCACGCGTCCCGTCGAGCCTGCGCAGCGGACTGCTTGCACGCATCCTGTCGAGCCTGCACGGTGGACTTCTCCCGCTCGTCCCGTCTAATCAAACAGCTGCACGCACGCCACTGGGTATGGTTAAATATTGACAAGGTTCATATAATACAACCATTTGTGATATTAACGTGTCAGCTTATTGTTTCAAAAAGGACTTCATTGGCTACTAATGTGTGCGCCTCTTCTCAAACTGGACGATTTTTTTGCCACGGCATATATGTGCCATGTCATGAAACCATGCCAAGTTTCATGTTTTTTGGGTGAGTTTTTGATTTACTAGGATTTAAAAACCGAGATTCTTAATGTTTCAGGACGATGACAAGTTTGTAATTCATTCACATTCCTTAAATGAGACCTAAGCATGCACCCAATGACACATGTACGATTTCCCATCCATTTTGCTTCACTAGAGAATCTGCTTGTAGTTCAAATTTGAATTATGGACTACATATAGAAATCTTAATTAGTAATATATACAATGGCCAAACGAACCCCAAATAGTTTCAAATTTCAGCACGACACTCATGTTATTCTATGTTGCCTGTAGAAAACAAAGTTCAAGGCTTGAAGAGGCAACGATCATCATTTCACCCACCGAAACCACGAGGGTTGCGAGAAGCTTCGGTTTGTAAGAGGCTTGTAATATAGCTTCACTCAAATTGGACAATTATATGTACCATGTAGTGACACCCTGCCAAGTTTCATGATTTCCTGGTGAGTTTTGGATTTACAGAGATTTATAACCGAGATTCGCAATGTTTGTGGCCAAGGAAGGACGGCGAGATGGTTGAATTCATTCCCATTTCGTTCCATGGGACCTACACATGCACCCCCAAGGACACATGTACGTTTTTTCTAGCCATTTTGGTGCACTGGAGCATGTATTTGTAGTTCGGATTTGAATTATGGACATTAAATGCCTAGAAAACTCAATTAATGAATAAAAAGAGTCAAACGAACCCTGATAATTTCAAAGTTCAGCGCGAATCTCTCGTTGTTCCGTATGTGTTGCATGTAGAAAAAATATGAGGCTAGAAGAGGGAGCGATTATCGTTTGGCCCACAAGGGGACACGTTTCCCTATCGAAACCACGAGGGTTCTTGCGATAAGCTCCGGTTTGTAAGAGGTTTGTAATAAAGCTTGGCCCAAATTGGCAATGTTTTTACCATGACATATATGTGCCATGACGTGACACCATGCCACCTTTAATGACTTTCTGGTGAGTTTTGGATTTATGGGGATTTAAAAACCGAGATTCCAAATGTTTGAGGACGATCCAATACGCCGGTCAGGTTGTAATTCGTTCCCATTCCTTGCATGGGACCTAAACACGCACCCAAGTACACATGCATGTATAGTTTTTCTAGCCATTTTGGTGAACTGGAGCATGTATTTGTACTTCAGATTTGAATTATGGACATTAAATGCCTAGGAAACTCAATTAGTGTATAAAAAGGCCAAATGAACCCTGAATAAGTTTAAATTTCAGCATGGATATCATGTCATTCCATGTTGCCCGTAGAAGAAAATACAAGGCGAAAAGAGGGAGCGACTATGTTTCGCCACAAGGGAAACACATTTCCCTATCGGAACCATCAAGCTTCCTTAAGAGAAGCTCCGGTTTGTAAGAGGTTTGTAATAAAGCTTGGCCCAAATTGGCAATGTTTTTACCATGACATATATGTGCCATGACATGACACCATGCCACCTTTGATGACTTTCTGGTGAGTTTTGGATCTTATGGGATTTAAGAACCGAGATTCCAAATGTTTGAGGACGAGCCAGGACGCTGGTACGGTTGTAATTCGTTCCCATTCCTAGCATGGGACCTAATTAAATATGCACCCAAGGACACGTGCATGTACAATTTTTCTAGCCATTTTGGTGAACTTGAGCATGTATTTGTAGTTCGGATTTGAATTATGGACATTAAATGCCTAGGAAACTCAATTAGTGTATAAAAAGGCCAAACGAACCCTGAATAAGTATAAATTTCGGCATGGATATCATGTCGTTCCATGTTGCCTGTAGAAGAAAATACAAGGCGAAAAGAGGTCGTGATTATGTTTCAATAACAAGGGGAACACGTTTCCCTATCGGAACCACAAGGCTTCTTGTTGAGAGAAACTCTGATTTGTAAGAGGTTCGTAATAAAGCTTGGCCCAAATTGGACAATGTTTTTACCACGACATATATGTGCCATGGCGTGACACCATGCCTACTTTCATGACTTTTTGGTGAGTTTTGGATTTACGGGGATTTAAAAACCGAGATTCCAAATGTTTGAGGACAAGCCAGGACGCTGGTATGGTTGAATTCGTTCTCATTCCTGGCATGCATGGGACCTAAACATGCACCCAAGGACACATGCATGTATATTTTTTCTAGCCATTTTGGTGAACTGGGGCATGTATTTGAGGTTCAGATTTGAATTATGGACATTAAATGCCTATGAAACTCAATTAGTGTATAAGAAGGCCAAACGAACCCTGAATAAGTTTAAATTTCAGCACAGATATCTTGTCCTTCCATGTTGCCTGTAGAATAAAATACAAGGCAAAAAGAGGCAGTGATTATGTTTCTCCACAAGGGGAACACGTTTCCCTATCGAAACCACGAGGCTTCTTGGAGAGAAGCTCCGGTTTGTAAGAGGTTTGTAATAAAGCTTGGCCCAAATTGGACAATGTTTTTACCACGACATATATGTGCCATGACGTGACACCATGCCAACTTTCTTGACTTTCTGGTGAGTTTAGGATTTACGGGGATTTAAAAACCGAGATTATAAATGTTTGAGGATGAGCCAGGACGTCGGTACGGTTGTAATTTGTTCCTATTCCTGGCATGGGACCTAAACATGCACCCAAGGACACATGTATAATTTGTCTAGCCATTTTGGTGAACTGGAGCATGTATTTGAAGTTCATATTTGAATTATGGACATTAAATGCCTAGTAAACTCAATTAGTGTATAAAAAGGCCAAACAAAAGTTGTGTGCCTACCAAACCGTGGTCGATGTCGCGCACGATCTGAGTTGTGCGTTCTGATTGGCCAGAACCCAAACCCCATGGATCGTACGTCTGCACCGTTGGATCTCCCAAATCGAACGATGAGCCTTAGCCCTTTCGACAGCACATGCAGTACATGGGTAAGCACTATGTGCGTGCGTCGTGCTAGCTCACGCTTCCTTCCCTTGTATGTTTTCTAAATAGTCTACCATTTCCCGCCACTCCTCTCATCGGTTTCCCGCCTCTTCTCCCATCGGTTTCCCGCTACCAGTGTTACTTCTCATTGAAGGCTAGGCGGCGAGACACCAGCTATCACACACAGTTTCTAAAAGAACAAATGTGTGTGATAGGAGGGAGTAGGTCCCATAGGGTGACCAGCATGAAACGCCTTAAAGGCAAGGAGGTAATTCCTATCAGCAAGGTTCCGCTTCCCATCCCAGCTCGGGCTAGAGTAGTCCAACGATGTGTTACCCCGTGGGAAGTTGCATATTATATAAACCTTGGGATCATCCTTATTTTGCTAATTTGTAGACTATGTTTTTATAGGTTATTTTTCTGCTGTAGAATCACCACGACTGCACAAGCACGAGCAAAATGGTGCAGGCACTAGATTAACCGCGTGTGATGCAAGTGCATTGTAAAATCACCACGACTGCGCAAGCGCGAGCAAATGGTGGAGGTACTGGTTTAACCGTGTACGATGCTAGTGCGTTGTAAATTCACCACGACTGCGCAAGCACGAGAAAAATGGTGCAGGTACTGGCTTAACCGTGTGTGATGCAAGTGTGCTGTAAAATCACCACGACTGCGCCAAGCGCGAGCAAATGGTGCAGGTACTGGCTTAACCGTGTGCGATCCAAGTGCACCGTAAAATCACCACGACTGCGCAAGCGCGAGCAAATGGTGGAGGTACTGGTTTAACCGTGTGTGATGCAAGTGCGATGTAAAATCACCACGATTGCGCAAGCACGAGCAAAATGGTGCAGGTACTGGCTTAAACGTGTGCGATGCAAGTGCGCTGTAAAGTCACCACAACTGCGCAAGCGCGAGCAAATGGTGGAGGTACTGGTTTAACCGTGTGTGATGCAAGTGTGCTGTAAAATCACCACGACTGCGCAAGCTAAAGGCGGGTGAGTTTATATAGAAATTATGATGAACCGTGTGCGATAGACCAGCTAGCTAGAAATATAAAAACAAACTACCCGCCTTGATCGTTTTAAAAATCGGCGGTTCTGCCACTTTTCCTTATTATCATACACGCATATTTTTATTGGACCGTGCGCGATCTTGGGCACTCCCACCCCGCATCAATTCCTTTACCCAAATTTTAGTAGCCGCCGTACTTCAACCGTCACCCACACTCCTCTAGCATCGACCTTATAGTAAAATTGCAGTAGCTGAGGCATTTGAACCGTCGCCCTCCCTCGTCCACCACCATCTCTGCCCACCATTACTAAAATTTTCAGTAGCCGCGGCGTATCCTCAAACACCACAATCCCCCCACACACACACACACACAGTCCCCCACCCGCCCCCCTCCCCCCCTTGAACCCTAGCTCACGGCCGCCGCCGGCGCCGCTGCCAACCCATGCCGGTTTGTCCGGACCTCCTAGCTTAGATAATAAAGTTCAAGTTACCCAGTGATTCCTATACCGTCGCCCCACTCCCCTGTGTTTTTAGATGAGGCCTGCGGTGTCCATCCCCGCCAGATGCATATCCCCTGCTCCAGAATGTCATAGCCTAAGCTCAACCACGTATCCCGGGAAGCCCGACAAGCGTTCAGCCAAGAAGTGGTTTATCATGGCCTCTCCGGCGGACGTTGGTGAGGTGGTCGTCGTTCGCCCCGACCTGTCGATCCCGGAGAAGTACGTCCCCGCGGAAGCCGGCAAAGACGTTGACTACGTTGCCATGTTGAAGGCTTCATGTCAGCGGGCTTGCGTATTACTCTATCTCGGGAAAGATGGCTACGACGTCAAGCTCGTCGACAGCGACGGCTTCACGCGAGCCATGTCACAGGTTACGTGGTCCATCCCCAACCCCTCTGGTTCAACCACCGTCGATCTCTTCGACGACCCTGCCACTGATCTCCTCCGCTAAGCGGTCAAGGATTTGCGATCCTTATACGCCATCGAGCCCATTTTGTCATTTCTGAAGGACACATTCTACGGCGGCGGCTTGGAATTCTCAATTGCCAAGTCAGATCTCATCGACCACGACCACGAGGAGGGCACCCACAAAGGTTCTTCCACCATGGGTCTATGCTCTTCCAACTGGAAGGATCCCATCCATGAAATGTGAGGCAACATCCTATCAGCAAATCTTACCTTTTCTAGCTTGCCAACCCGTACCCTTTGTTGTTGTAGCATTTGTCGTGCGGTGCTATAACTATGCCATGTTTAATTATTTCACTTATGCAAAAATGTATTGTTCAATAGGGCTATGTGATGTTTAAGTATGAATTGTCCACTTCAGTTTCACGAATGGTTATATTTGGTTGTTTATAGTGAGTAGATGCCTTGTTTATCTGTGTTCGATTGTTAGGTTGGTTGAAGTGAGCATTTTTCCAGTTATCGAGCCGATGCCTTGTTTATATGTATTTTGTCTTAGTTTGGTTGCAGTGAGCATTTGTCCAGTTATCAAACAGATGCCTTGTTTATCTGTATTTTGGTTGTTAGGTTGCTTTTTTTAGCATTTGTCCAGTTTTCAAGTAGATGCCTTGTTTACCTGTATTTACTTGTTAGGTTGGTTGCAGTGAGCATTTGTCCAGTTTTCAAGCATATGCCACGTTTATCTTTATTTGCTTGTTAGGTTGGTTCCAGTGAGACTCTGTCCAGTTTTCAATGGCTATATTTGGTTGTTATACTGATCATTTATGCCTTGTTTATTTCAGTCATTCACAATGTGTTGTTCATCATGTGCAAGTCGGAACTTTGCCACTCGACTGCATCAATACCAGTTTGAACGGCTATATTTGGTTCCAGTTATGCCTGGTGTAGTTAACACATGCCCTTTATTTCAGTTTTACACATTTATCCAATGATGTTTAAGCATTACCTATGTTCTATTCATTTTCAACAATACCAGTTTGAATTGCAATATTTAATGGATGTTAAGCCTGCTGTCGGTAACATTGCCTTCCATTTTATATATGCTTTGACAGCATGCTGAAACCAACACATTCAAGCTATCATTTGGAGATGATATTGTTTACCTTTACTATATTTGTTTGATGTTAAGGTTGCCGTACTTATTGATACGTCTCCGTCATATCTATAATTTTTGATTGTTCCATGTCAATATTATTCAACTTTCATATACTTTTGGCAACTTTTTATACTATTTTTGGGACTAACATATTGATCTAGTGCCCAGTGCTAGTTCCTGTTTGTTGCATGTTTTATGTTTCGCAGAAACCCAATATCAAATGGAGTCCAAACGGGATAAAAAACGGACGGAGAATTATTTTGGAAAATTTGTGATTTTTGGGAGGAAGAATCAATGTGAGACGGTGCCTGAGGGGGCCACGAGGCAGGGGGGCACGCCCTGGACCCTTGTGGGCACCACATAAGGCAGTTTATGCTCTTATTTTGCCGCAAGAAAGCTAATTTTATGAGAAAAATCTGGGCGAAAGATTCACCCCAATCGGAGTTACGGATCTCCAAATATAAAAGAAACGGTGAAAGGGTAGAATCTGAGAACGCAGAAACAGAGAGAGACAGAGAGATAGATCCAATCTCGGAGGGGCTCTCGCCCCTCCCAAGCCATGGGAGCCAAGGACCATAGGGGAAACCCTTCTCCCATCTAGGGAGAAGGTCAAGGAAGAATAAGAAGAAGAAGGGGGCTCTCTCCCCCTTGCTTCCGGTGGCGCCGGAACACCGTCGGGGGGCCATCATCATCACCGCGATCTTCACCAACACCTCCGCCATCTTCACCAACATCTCCATCACCTTCCCCCATCTATATTCATCGGTCCACTCTCCCGCAACCCGTTGTACCCTCTACTTGAACATGGCGCTTTATGCTTCATATTACTATCCAATGATGTGTTGCCATCCTATGATGTCTGAGTAGATTTTCGTTGTCCTACCGGTGATTGATGAATTGCTATGATTGGTTCAATTTGCTTGTGGTTATGTTTCTCTCCTATTGTGCCCTCCGTGTCACGCAAGCGTGAGGGATCCCCGTTGTAGGGTGTTTCAATATATTCATGATTTGCTTATAGTGGGTTGCTTGAGTGACAGAAGCATAAACTCGAGTAAGGGGGTTGTGGCGTATGGGATAAAGGGGACTTGATGCTTTAATGCTATGGTTAGGTTTTACCTTAATGATCTTTAGTAGTTGCGGATGCTTGCTAGAGTTCCAATCATAAGTGCATATGATCCAAGAGGAGAAAGTATGTTAGCTTATGCCTCTCCCACATAAAACTTGCTATCGGTCTAGTAAAGTGGTCAATTGCTTAGGGACAATTCCGCAACTCCTACCACCACTTTTCCACACTCGCTATATTTACTTTATTGCTTCTTTATATGAACAGCCCCTACTTTTTATTTATGTGTTCTTTATTATCTTGCAAACCTATCCAACAACACATACAAAGTACTTCTAGTTTCATACTTGTTCTAGGTAAGGCAAACACTAAGCGTGCGTAGAGTCGTATCAGTGGCATATAGGGCTTGAGAGAATATTTGTTCTACCTTTAGCTCCTTGTTGGGTTTGACACTCTTACTTATCAAAAGAGGCTACAATTATCCCCTATACTTGTGGGTTATCAAGACCTTTTTCTGGCGCCGTTGCCAGGGAGTCATAGCGTGGGGTGAATATTCTTGTGTGTGCTTGTTTGCTTTATCACTAAGTAATTTTTATTTGTTGTTCTTAGTTGTTCTCTATCTTTAGTTATGGGTAGGAAACGTAAAATACCAAAAAAATTAGTTGTACCTACTGAACCAATGGTTGAAGAACCACTCAAAATCTATCACACTCCTGAAGCTTTTTACTTGGATCATCTTCGATCCCTTTGTGCTCGTGCTGAAACCCCAACTAGCTTAGTTGAGGGCAAATCTTTAGATGAGCATGCTTGTTATGTGCGACACCGTATATCTGAAAAAGGGAAACTTTTACTGGATCAAATTCATCTTCTGCAATGCTATGCTTGGAATTTATGTGAAGTATATGATTTTACTTGTTGCTCTAAAAACCCTAAGAAGCACCTTCCCTATCAATGTGAGTTTAGTGATAATCGAATTGTATCTTTGTATGCTAAGGGTGTTTATAATTACTATGATGTTCAACAAATTGAAGAATTTGTTGCTTTTAAGGGTGCTTATGAAATTGCATCTTTGATTGAAAAGTATGATGCTACTCTCTACAAATCTGAAAATTTTGCCATACTTGAATATTGTTATGATAATTATGCTTCTAATGCCTATGTTAACCCATATATTGAGAAAGTCTCCGTTGTCCAAGAAGAGACTAATATTTTGCAGGAAGCTATGGAAGAATAAATTGATGAAACTGTGAGCTCATTGGATGAAAAATATGATGAGGAGAGCGAAGAACGAAAGGAGGAAGAGCGGATTAGCTACCTGTGCCCACCTTCTAATGAGAGTCACTCTTCAACTCATACATTCTTTAATTCCCCTTCGTGCTTACCGAAGGATGATTTCTATGATAATTGTTATGATCCCGTTGATTCTCTTGAAATATCCCTTTTTGATGATGCTTTCTATGCTTGTGGTCAAGATGCCAATATGAATTATGCTTATAGAGATGAACTTGCTATAGTTCCTTATGTTAAACATGAAATTGTTGCTATTGCACCCACGCATGATAGTCCTATTATCTTTTTGATTCTCCAAACTACACTATCGGAGAAGTTTGTGCTTATTAAGGATTATATTGATGGGTTGCGTTTTACTATTGCACATGATAATTTTGATGAATGTGATATGCATGTTCTTGCTGCTCCTACTTGCAATTATTATGAGAGAGGAACTATATCTCTACCTCTCTATGTTTCCAATATGATAAAATTGCAAGAAACTGCTTATACTATGCATTGGCCTTTACTTGGTGTGCATGAATTGTTCTTTTATGACATGTCGATGCATAGGAAGAGAGTTAGACTTCGTTGTTGCATGATGTATGTTACCTTGTGCTCACAACTAAATTACAAATCATTGTTAATTAAAATTGGCTTTGATATACCTTGGGATCCGGGTGGATCCATTACTTGAGCACTATATGCCTAGCTTAATGGCTTTAAAGAAAGCGCTGCCTGGGAGACAACCCGGAAGTTTTAGAGAGTCATTTATTTCTGTTGAGTGCTTTTATATAGTTTAAAAACAAAAAAATTAAAGAGGGGAACCTAAAACTTTTCAAAAAGGAAAGTGAAAGTGAGAAAGACAAGCATTGTTGAAGTGGGAGAGCTCCTTGAACTTTGTTCATGCTCACGGAAACTTTGTGAATCTTAATTACAGAAACTTTTCAACAATAATAATTATCCCCTTGTACAATTCCATTGTATTATAAAAAAATCTGCCAAGGTTTGCCTTTAGGATCTTTACAATGCTTGTTGGTTTGTACGGTGCAGGACAAAAATTTTGGTTGTAGTGCGCGATTTTACATTTTTAATTGGTTCATTTTTCCTAATTTTGGAAGAATTTTTGGGGTACCATAAGTATGGTTAATGTTCAGATTGCTACAAACTGTTCTGTTTTTGACAGATTCTGTTTTTGATGCATAGTTTGCTTGTTTTGATGAAACTATCAATTTCTATCAGTGGACTAAGCCATGGAAAAGCTATATTACAGTACACACAATGCAAAAACAAAATATGAATTGGTTTGCTACAGTACTTAGAGTAGTGATTTGCTTTATTATACTAACGGATCTTACCGAGTTTTTTGTTGAAGTTTTGTGTGGATGAAGTGTTTGATCGAGGAGGTCTCAATATGAGGAAAAGGAAGAGAGGCAAGAGCTCAAGCTTGGGGATGCCCAAGTCACCCCAAGTAAATATTCAAGGAGACTCAAGCGTCTAAGCTTGGGGATTCCCCGGAAGGCATCCCCTCTTTTTTCAACAAGTATCGGTATGTTTTCGGATTCGTTTCGTTCATGCGATATGTGCAAGTCTTGGAGCGTCTTTTGCATTTACTTTTCACTTTTATTTTATGCACCATGCTATTATGAGATAGTCCTTGGTTGATTTATAGAATTCTCGTTGCACTTCATTTAAATCTTTTGAGTATGGCTTTATAGAATGCTTCATGTGCTTCACTTATATCATTTGAAGTTTGGATTGCCTGCTTCTCTTCACACAGAAAACCGCCATTTATAGAATGCTTTTTGCTTCACTTATATTTGTTAGAGTGTGGGCATATCTTTTATAGAAATAATTAAACTCTCTTGCTTCACTTATATCTATTTAGAGAGATGACAGGAATTGGTCATTCACATGGTTAGTCATAAAATCCTACATAAAACTTGTAGATTGCTGAATATGATATGTTTGATTCCTTGCAATAGTTTTGCGATATAGAGATAATAATATGTGGGAGGTACTAGTAGATGGTTGTGTTTAGTAAGGATGTTGGCGTTAAGGTTTGTGATTCCCGAAGCATGCATGTATGGTCTACTCACTATGTAACCAAATTGGCGCGCATTGTATTTTGATTGTTTATCTTTGCGTGAAGGTCGGGGGCGCGTGATGGTTAACTCCTACCAACCTCCCCCTAGGATCATGCATGTAGTACTTTGTTTCGATGGCTAATAAATTTTTGCAATAAGTATGTGAGTTCTTTATGACTAATGTGAGTCCATGGATTATACGCACTTTTACCCTTCCATCATTGCTAGCCTCTTCGGTACCGTGCATTGCCCTTTCTCACCTCGAGAGTTGGTGCAAACTTCGCCGGTGCATCCAAACCCCGTGATACGATACGCTCTATCACACATAAGCCTCCTTATATCTTCCTCAAAACAGCCACCATACCTATCTATTATGGCATTTCCATAGCCATTTCGAGATATATTGTCATGCAACTTCCATCATCATCATATACATGACTTTAGCATTCATTGTCATATTGTTTTGCATGATCTTAAGATAGCTAGCATGATGTTTTCATGGCTTGTCCGCTTTTTGATATCATTACTATGCTAGATCATTGCACATCCCTGTACACCGCTGGAAGCATTCATATAGGGTCATATCTTTGTTCTAGTATCGAGTTGTAAGTAAATAAAAGTGTGATGATCATCATTATAGAACATTGCCCCATAAAAAAAGAAGGAGAGGCCAAAGAAGCCTAAATAAAAAAAGGGGGGCCAAAGAAGCCTAAATAAAAAAAGGGGGCCAAAAAAGCCCATTCAAAAAAAGGGGCAATGTTACTATCCTTTTACCACACTTGTGCTTTAGATTAGCACCATGTTCTTCATATAGAGAGTCTCCTATGTTATCACTTTCATATACTAGTGGGAATTTTCATTATAGAAGTTGGCTTGTATATTCCAACGATGGGCTTCCTCAAATGCCCTAGGTCTTCATGAGCAAGCAAGTTGAATGCACACCCACTTAGTTTTCAGTTTGAGCTTTCATACACTTATAGCTCTAGTGCATCCGTTGCATGGCAATCCCTACTCCTCGCATTGACATCAATTGATGGGTATCTCCATAGCCCGTTGATTAGCCGCGTCGATGTGAGACTTTCTCCCTTTTTGTATTCTCCACATAACCTCCACCATCATATTCTATTTCACCCATAGTGCTATATCCATGGCTCACGCTCATGTATTGCGTGAAGGTTGAAAAAGTTTGAGAATACTAAAGTATGAAACAATTGCTTGGCTGACATCGGGATAGGCATGAGGGGTACCCTGTGTTAAGAAAAGGGAGCATACAAGACTATATGATTATATAGGGATAACGTTCTGAAGCATTGATATTTTGAAAGACATGATTGTTTGTTGGGATGCCCTAAGTATTATCGTTTTTATGTCAAATGATAGATTATTGCTTTGAATCACTCGTGTCTTAATATTCATGCCATGATTAGACATATGATCAAGATTATGCTAGGTAGCATTCCACATCAAAAATTATTTTTTTTATCATTTACCTACTCGAGGACGAGCAGGAATTAAGCTTGGGGATGTTGATACGTCTCCGTCGTATCTATAATTTTTGATTGTTCAATGCCAATATTATTCAACTTTCATATACTTTTGGCAACTTTTTATACTATTTTTGGGACTAACATATTGATCCAGTGCCCAGTGCTAGTTCCTGTTTGTTGCATGTTTTATGTTTCGCAGAAACCCAATATCAAACGGAGTCCAAACGGGATAAAAACGGACGGAGAGTTATTTTGGAATATTTGTGATTTTTGGGAGGAAGAATCAACGTGAGACGGTGCCCAAGGGGGCCATGAGGCAGGGGCCGCCCCGGGGGGCAGGCGCGCCCTGGACCCTCGTGGGCACCCCGTAAGCCGGTTGAAGCTCTTCATTTGCCACAAGAAAGCTAATTTTATGAGAAAAATCTAGGCGAAAGATTCACCCCAACGGAGTTACGGATCTCCGGATATAAAAGAAAGAGTGAAAGGGAAGAATCTGAGAACGCAGAAACAGAGAGAGACAGAGAGATAGATCCAATCTCTGGAGGGGCTCTCGCCCCTCCCAAGCCATGGGAGCCAAGGACCAGAGGGTAAACCCTTCTCCCATCTAGGGAGAAGGTCAACGAAGAAGAAGAAGAAGGGGGGCTCTCTCCCCCTTGGTTCCGGTGGCGCCGGAACATCATCATCACCGCGATCTTCACCAACACCTCCGCCATCTTCACCAACATCTCCATCACCTTCCCCGTCTATATTCAGAGGTCCACTCTCCCACAACCCGCTGTACCGTCTACTTGAACATGGTGCTTTATGCTTCATATTATTATCCAATGATGTGTTGCCATCCTATGATGTCTGAGTAGATTTTCGTTGTCCTACCGGTGATTGATGAATTGCTATGATTGGTTTGATCTTCTTGTGGTTATGTTGCTCTCCTATTGTGCCCTCCGTGTCGCACAAGCGTGATGGATTCCCGCTGTAGGGTGTTGCAATATGTTCGTGATTCGCTTATAGTGGGTTGCTTGAGTGACAGAAGCATAAACCCGAGTAAGGGGGTTGTGGCGTATGGGATAAAGGGGACTTGATGCTTTATTGCTATGGTTGGGTTTTACCTTAATGATCTTTAGTAGTTGTGGATACTTGCTAGAGTTCCAATCATAAGTGCATATGATCCAAGAAGAGAAAGTATGTTAGCTTATGCCTCTCCCACATAAAACTTGCTATCGGTATAGTAAAGTAGTCAATTGCTTAGGGACAATTCTGCAACTCCTACCACCACTTTTCCACACTCGCTATATTTACTTTATTTCTTCTTTATAAACAGCCACTACTTTTTATTTACGTGTTCTTTATTATCTTGCAAACCTATCCAACAACACCTACAAAGTACTTCTATTTTCATACTTGTTCTAGGTAAGGCGAACACTAAGCATGCGTAGAGTCGTATCAGTGCCAGATAGGGCTTGAGAGAATATTTGTTCTATCTTTAGATCCTCGTTGGGTTCGACACTCTTACTTATCGAAAGAGGCTACAATTATCCCCTATGCTTGTGGGTTATCACTTATCATGCCTTTCCACTACTTATGCAGGACAACAACGGGAGTGGCCACCATTTTCCGCCGAGTTAGCTTCATCCCTCGGCTTGTACTGCCCCGTTGTTTCATAATGTAGTGCATATAGATCCAGGCCTGGACACTTGTTAGCTTCTAATATTGACTTGTTGCTTGTAGATACATATGCCCTTGGTAAGGATCCATGCATCGACCCTTTTTGCGTATGGGGCAATGAGATATTCATGAACAAGCATCAAGTGAGGAAACTAATAAGGATTATTAGCACAAAGATACGAATGGTGGCAAGAAAATTATTTGTTTATGATCTATCCAACACAATAGTGAGATGTAGGATGGTAACTACAAACTCTGCAGCCTTCTCTTTTTACTGCCCATAATGAGTTGTTAGACAACAATGTCTGAATCTTTTTTGTTCGCAGTGGTTCCCGAAACAGTTCACTCAAGATTACCTCGCAAAGTACGTGATTGGTGTACACGCTTTGAAGGTTAAAGTATTTCATCCAGACTACAATGAGAATCGAGAAGTCGTAATGAAGACAGTGAAGGATGGACGAGCAGTCATCACAAAGGGTTGGCCTAGAGTTGTGCGTGCATTACGCATGGAGGAGGGCACAATATGGGCATTAGGCTTCAGCTTCTCCAGCAAGCAGAATGTCTTTCACCTCTCTCTTTACAGTCTTTAGTATAACTGTGGTTCATCATTCTTTACTTGGTGCTTCTGTAGTTCTTCAGTATATGTACCTGTGCATCGAATTATGCGTTCGTGGTTGAACCTATATTTGTAATAAATCTGGTTGGATATGAAATAAGTGATTGCCTACTTTCAAATTCAAAAATGTGATTTTTAAATTGGGGATTACACTGCACACGGTTTGCAAAAGCAAAATGTCTGCGATAGACGTGGAGAGCAGACACGTTTCTAGGATCCACTACGTGTGCAATCAATATCCACCGCACACACGATCAGCCAGGAAAAAACGTGTGTGATCAATCTCCACTGCACACACGATCAGATAAGAAAAAACATGTGCGATTAACAACAGCATCGCACACAGTTCTTTCTTATTAAATATTTGTGATTATTGACTGTTTGTGATGTTGTGCGCATCATAATTTGGTACTTCTCGGATTAACTGTGTGGGATGTACATACTAACGGAAACGTATTCTTTGGTGGACTGTGTGGAATGTACATACGAACGAAAACATTTAGCGGGGGGCTGACTGTGTGGGATGTACTTACGACCGGAAACAATTTCACCTCTATAATTGTATTGTTTTTAGCACTACTGTACGTATAACTGTATTTGTTTGCTCGCCGGTCGCACACGAACTCATTTTGCCGAGCGTGTGTGCCAGGAGGGCATATCCCTGACGGTTTCTGGGTCGTGTGGAAAGGATCATCCTATCACCCACACTCACTTGGCAACGGTTTCAAATGTTGTCACGGAAAGGGGTTAAAAACCGTTTGTATAGCACCGATGCGTACCAGTGACAATGCGGAGATGTCAACCAACAAAAAGAGGAGGAATGAGGGAGAATACCTTGAGGGGTCGAAGGGGAGGATAAATCACCGATCTGGAGCTCCATCGAAAATATTTTGTGGGCATTAGGGAGTGGCATGAGTGGGGCGGCGGGGTGGAGAAGGGGAGGAGAGAGGGTTTGTGGTGGTAAACAGAGGGGCCACTCTGTTTTATTGATGCAAGGGGCATGGCGCCCTGGGTTGGGGCGTCATGCTGCTGAGCATGGTGCCCTGGGCAGGGGTGGAGGGCAGGGGTGTCATGCTGCTGAGCATGGACGTGCAAACTGGCCTGGCGTCCCGGGTGCGGGCATCATGTAGGAAGGGCCAATTTATGAAATATTTTTAAAATAGGGTCATTTTGTGCTGAACTTTGGCCAAGGGCCAGTTTTGTCGTTTTTCACTCGGATCGATCTTTTTTTTGTGGGGACTTGGTTTGACTTGACCCTATTGACCACTGCGTGACCATTGACTTGACCCATTAACCATTAACTCGACCATTCATCATTCGAAGAAAGTTCACAAATTTGAAAAACATCACAAATTTAAAAAGATCGTGAATTCAAAAAAAGTTCACATAAAATAAAATAAATGTTCATGTATTCAAAAGAAACATAAATTCAAAATTGTGTGCGGATTAAAATATTTTAAAAAATTTTATTTTTAAAAGCTTATAAATATTATTGGAAAAATGTTTAAAAAGTTCATGAATGTTTAAAAAATTCAAGACTTTGAAAAGTTCAAAAATTGAAGAAAGTTCACAAAATGGAAAAAGGTTCATGAATTTGAATAAAATCATTTAAAAAATAATAATTTGGGAATAAATCATGAAATCAAAAAAGGCTCGCGGATTTGCAAAAAAAAAAGAAGTTTTCAAATTTGAAGAAAAAGTTCACGCATTAGAAAAAAAGAAGTTAAAAAAGGAGAACCGATGAAAAAAACGAAACGAAGTCAAAAAATTGACAGAAACCAATTGAATACTAGAATAATTTAATCAAGCATGCTATAGTTTCTGCTTTGAAATGCTTCACTACGACCATCCGAGGTAGTATCCCCAAATGTGCACTTTCTTGCAAAGCAGATGTATAGCTATATGTATCTATTTATAACGAATCAAATCGAACTCAGGAGGCTGACATGATGGTTTTCTATAACTTAAGGCTCCTGCTTGAAAAATGAAAGACAAACTTTGTGTTAGGGTCTTAAAGATAACATTTGTTATCGATAGTTCCTCTCTTGGTGCCACTTCTGTCAAGTAGAAGCCGAAGTCCTTGGATCGTGACACCAAATCGAATAAGAGCTCTAACATCACTTTATTGTCTGTATTTAGAAGTTGTTTTGCACTACGGCAAGTGGATCATGAGGTAGAGGGGTAGGAACATAAAATATTGTTCTGTATGTCCTTATCTTGGTGCTTTGTACTTCTCCAACAATACTCAAGAAAATAAGGTTCAAGTGCTTTGTCACCATTCCTTACAGAAAAATGATCCACCTCGCGTTATGCTTCACAGGAATTTGGCTACTCGATAAACTGAGTTCGCGATTTCAGTTTGCTATCATCTCAGTGTCAGACTACCACTATGACAAGGCTTAAAACATGTTTTATTTAGAACAAAACTCTATAACAATTCAAAATCAAAACAAGGTATTTGCACATGTATTTAAATGCACACTATTCGGGAACAGGTTCTTCTCTACTGGTACCGATCCCATGCATGTGTGAGAAAAATGCAGACAAGTTGATAGTGATGCTTCTTGTGGATTCTTCTGTAAATTTCTTGGTACTGATCATGGAGTGATGAATTATGTTGTTGTGTAAGGGGCGAGGCGAGGAGAACCTGCCTGGAGTGTTGCCTGTGGCGAGGAGGACCAGGCACGTGTTGTGTACGGCGGCCGTGATGAGCAGGTAGGTGCGGACCAGCGACGACCAAGCTGAGTGCCTAGAC
This sequence comes from Triticum dicoccoides, assembly GCF_002162155.2. Lineage (NCBI taxonomy): Eukaryota > Viridiplantae > Streptophyta > Magnoliopsida > Poales > Poaceae > Triticum > Triticum dicoccoides. The sequence goes on along the minus strand of NC_041393.1, from coordinate 435,555,041 downwards.
GCGGGCCGAGCGCCTAGATGAAGGGGACGCCCGTCTGGAGACGGGCTGAGCAGCTGGAGACGATCCCGAGCGCCTAGACAAAGGGGCCGAGTGCTTGGATGAAGCAGACAATGCGAGGAAGACGACCCAAAATTCAAATCTAGGTAATCTATTTTACTATTTGTTGTTGTGTCTGAAAATTCTAAACATGAAAAAAGAAAAAGAAAACAGAAACAAAAAACAGATAAAAACCGGTTGGAAACCAGAAAATTAAAAAAACAAAAATACATAAAAAGATGATTGGGAAGCTTGTGGAATCTTCCCAATACCGGATGGGTCTTCTAAAAAACGAAAGCAAACCGGCTAAGTTCGCCGGCAGAAGGGATCGAGGGTAATCTCATAATTTGGTCGGCCCATCTCGGTCGCTAGGTTGCTCGGCTCTGTGCTAATCAACGGCAACTTGACGCGGGTGCCCCTATGTCTCGCTTTAAGCGAGGACGGGGCCATGCCTCGCGTCTGTTTTTTCTTTTAGTTTTATGTTCTCGGTTTTCTCTTTATTTTGTACTTTTATTTATACTTTAAAATATTCTACATATATATGGAGAAAACACTCTTTAAAAACACCTTTGGAAAATGGAATGGGCCGAGCCCAGCTAACGATGCTCCAGGCGCCGGTTTGCAGAAACAGCAATAACCGGTGTCTGCGGCGCTAAATAGGAATCGGTCAAGTCAAGCTCGCCAGCACAATGCACATGGGCCAGCCCAACAACATAGTTCTGTGCGCCTAGTGCATGCAACAGCTGACGTCCACATGACTACAATTGGTATGCACAATATTTTTTTTAAAATTATATCTCAAAAAACAAATATGTTTTTTAAGGGGTAAAACACACAATTTTTGAGGCATGCACAAATATGTGGCCGAGCGGTCTGGTGCTTTTCCTTTAATCTTTTAGGAAAAATACATGATATTTTACAGAAACATGAATACTTATTTTAAGCATGCACACATTTTTACAATACATAAACATTTTCTAAAATTAGTTTGCGCACATTGAAAAATTATTCATGGAATTCACACGGGTTTTAAAAGGTGTTGATATATTTTAAAAATATTCACACGTTTGAAAGTATGTTCAGGATAATTCTTAAAAAAATCATGAAAATGTAATATTTTATCCTTGTAATTTGCAATTAAAAATGCCTGTACCATTCAAAAATTTGGCCATGCCAAGTTCACGCATTTTAAAACATATTTCTGGTACTTTCTAAAAATGTTCATTAAATGTATGCAAAATTTTCAAAAACATCATACCATTCAAAAAATATGCATAAGCAATTTACATGTTTAAAATACATTCATGATATTTTTAATGCATTTGAAGAACAGATGTTTAACATGTGTTCAGATAAATGTTTAACGTGTATTCGAAAGTGTTTAACGTGTATCTGGAAAGTGTTTCACAAGTATTAAAAATGTTTGAAGTGTATTTCTAAAAAATTCAACATGTATTTTAAAGAAGAAATGAATGAAAAAAAGATAAAGATTAATTAGTAGAGAAAAAAATGGACGATACCTTTCTAAAACCGTAGTGGGGGTTTCCAAAACCGCGAGCACTAGTGCACCTCTTCCATTGGGCCGTGGCCCGCTATCAATCACACATACAAGCACTTCTTCAATCTTGTAGAAGCAAGGTGTAACATTTTCCATCTCGCAGAAGGGCGGATATAGCATTTCTAGAGTTGCTTGTTCGGCTGATCGAGACAAGAGAAAGGAAGATCAACATGTTAGTGGGCCACATCAACACTAGGCCCACGTCCACAGTAAGTATACTTTACATCAATAGTACTTCCTTTCCAAATATACTGAATGTCCTAAATGAGTAGTTAAATGAGAAGAATCTAGGTATGCCTTCAGACGTGGGCACTTCAAAGAATGGGGCGTTCAAGTACTTGAAAGATCGGCTCCGGTCTAAAATTCAAGGATGGATGGAGAATTTTTTTATGGCAGCGGGTAAAGAAGTCTTAATTAAATCAATGCCTCAATCAATACTGATGTATTCCATGTCTTGTTTTAAACTCCCACGGGGTTTATGCGAGAGCTTAACTTCCATGATTAAGGCCTTCTAGTAGGGAAGTAAGCGGAAACCTTACTGGGTGTCTTGGGACACCATGAGCATGCCAAAATACGTTGGAGGCCTAGGGTTTCGTGATTTCAAAATATTTAATTTGGCTCTTCTGGCAAGGTAGACATGGAGGATTTTGGAGTACCCCGAGTATCTAAGTGTGAGGATCCTAAAAGGAGCGTATTTACCAAATTCAGATATACTAAGGGCCCGGCTTGGGAATCATCCTTTTCACATATGGAGAGCAGTGGTGGAAGCCCACAATATTCTAAGGTACTTATAAAGAGAATCGGCCATGGGGAATCTACATGTATTTGGAACATGAACTGGATTCCCAGACCAAAGAACATGCGACCAATTGTTTCTCTGATTCAGAACCCACCACAGTTGGTGGCTGAGCTCATGGATCCGTTTGAATGCATGTTGGAATATACAGCTAATCCAACAAATGTTCCTTCCAAATGACGAAGCAGCAATTCTTAAAATCCCAGTTTGTACTCGCAACATAGATGATTTTTGGTCATGGGGTTTAGAGAAGAATGGTATGTTTACAATCCGGTCTGCCTATAAAATGATTGTAGCAACCAAGAAAAGGAGGGAAGATTGGTTGGAGGAGAGAGATGGCTCATCTAATGTATACTAGACCATGATGGCGCGCGTTGCAGTGCCCATCTATTTTTTCTGTAGAATCACCACTAGGGAAAAGCCTAGCAGCAGCGAGGGTTTTAGGCCTATCAGTAGCGCGGGCTGGAGCCCTACTGGTACGACGCTACAGCTAAAGCTTAGCAGTAGCATGCCTCAACCCACGCTACTGCTAAATCGACTTAGTAGTAGCGATTTTCAGAGGAGCGCTACTGGTAATTAGTAGAAGCACTTCTCCCTGCCCGCGCTACTACTATTATTTCTTTTTTATTTTATTTTATTTCATGTTGTATTCATACACATTTACACAAGTTTTCATACAACAGGAATTTAGAGATTGTTTTTACATCATAATGAGTTATTACATCACGGGGTGAAAGAACCGTGGACTGGTTTCAAGTGGATGTCCATCCACTTTGAACTAATCCGCGGTTCTTTCACCCAATAATATAATAAATATCATCATCATCATCATCATATCATTAACAACTTATCATCATAATACATCATTGTCATATAACACCTCCTCAAGATCATTGTTTTCATCAATGACATCACATAGCAAATTGGTCATTAATCGTAATCACAAGTACTCCTCATCATCAATTCTAACACATTGTACCACATAATAAATATATTGTATCTTATAGGACCTACTACATTCTTTTAGGACCTACCACATTCTCTAAGGTAAAATAGCAAAAAACAAGATAGCCCCTGACTCTCCATTATGGAGAATGGGGATTATCCTGTCTCCAATTCTTGCCTTTCGCTTAATGTTACTTCCAAGAACCTCTGTGCGAATGTCCAAATATTTTTTCCATTCTTTGATGAGCATGTGTTCACCGGTTTTAGATATCCGATATGCACAGGTGAGCTCCCTAGATTGACCTGGTAGTATGTTAAGAACTCTAAGGCGACCACTCAGATACATCAGATGAGGCACACAATCCATCGGGATTTTCTGTTGAAAAACATAGTAATAACTTCGTAGTTAGCAATGATACTAGTTTTAGAAGTATGCAAAAGGTGCACGGATGTCGTAATAGTAAAAAATCTTACCAGGGTATCTCCACAGAAGTTACCTTGGTTCAACACGTGCACTAGTGGCACGTATTCACCATAATTTGAGGAGTTCGATAATAGGTATTGTAATTCTCAAGATAAGTACAATAAGCGATCAGATGACTTTTCTCCTTATAAGTTAATTCGGAGCCATCAGTGTAGTGGGTTTTGTCTACCATCTTCCGTACATTCTTTGAAAAATCAAAATAAGCTATCAATGGAAATAAGCTGTCAACTATTTTGAAATAAACAATATAAATTAGTTAATAACTATGTTTGAGAAACTCACATTGCGGTAGAATCGGAAGCGTGTCAACAAGGATCCAAATGTCCATATTGTCTTGCTCAATGTCAGGATCACCAAGATCCACGGTGACAATCATACCCTCATAAAAACCATACATTTTGCAAAGTCCTTCCCAATTTTGGCAACCAAAATGAGTTATGCTCTGAGCATTGTACAGATTTACTTCAAAATCCATATCATGATGGGTCCTTAGGTATATTTTCTTTGTTTCAAAATTTTCATGGTCTTCAAAACCCATCATGTCCAAGACATAGCGTCTTGCATGGCATGGGATAAGCTAGTCGAATTATAAAAGATGAAAATTAGACGTTGAAATAGTTGAAGTCATGCTTAAATTACGAAAAAAACACTTGTCGTTGTTGCGTACCGTTTCAACATCGAATGTCTCCTCGAGCTTAATGCTGAAGCGCCGATCTTCGTCCAGCTCAACGAACCTGTCGCACATACCTCGATCATCGTGGCACCAGCTGCACTCCCTCGGGAGACTGTCGTCGTCCGAGTACGACATTTCCTATGTTCATAATTCAAAGAATAAACTTGTACATATTCTAGCACAAGTCATGCCAGAATTCATAAAAAAAACCGGCATGACCTTTTCTAAAAAAAGGACATATCGAGCGCCTGAAATTTGCCGGAACGGAAATTAATCAACACTCCGGCAACACATAGGCCACTCGGAGGTGTAACCTGAACATGACCGGCCACTTGGGCAACCACATATCCTATATGAGCAACACAAGGTCTCACCTCGAGGTCTCACATGGAGATTTGGCAGGTCTCACCTCAAGGTCGGAGGGGGTCGGTGACGGGGACGACGGCGGGGATGATGGAGGGGCTCCTTGACTTCTGCAAAAGCAAAAACCCTATAAGTTTTCACTAATACATCCTGAATAATTGCTTAAACTAAAAAAATAACAACAAATATGACATGTTCAACTAGTTCTATTAATTCAACTAGTTCTTACTACATATAAACTTACTATAAATAGAAAAAAACTAGTTCTTTCTAAAAATAAAGTAGTTCAACTAGTTATATTAATTTACTTACTAAACTAGTTCAACTAAAACTAAACTAGTTCAACTAGTTTATTAATTTACTTACTAAAAATACATTAGTTCTATTAATTCAACTAGTTTATTAATTTACTTACTAAACTAGTTCAACTAAAACTAAACTAGTTCAACTAAAATTAAACTAGTTCAACTACTAAAAATCATTATCTATGAACCCTAAATTAACATCTACTACTACTAAAAAACATCTAGTACTAACTAAGCAGAGAGAAAGAGGGTGGGGGGCTTACAGAGAGGGGAGAGACGGTGGCGGGGAGGTGCTCCGCGATGGAGAGGTAGGGGCGGCGAGGGCAGGCTCGGGATCGGGAGGCGGCGGTGCTGGGCGGGCTCGGGCGGTGGCGGTGAGGTCGACGGCGGCGGTGGTGAGGTCGAGGGCGGTGACGATGAGGTCGAGAGCGGCGGCGGGCGGCGGTGCTGAGGTTGAGGGCGGGCGGCGGCGGTGAGGGCAGGGGAAAGGGGGAGAATGGAGGTCTTAGCAAAATTTTAAGCCGGCGGGTGGTTAATTCAGAAGTAGCAGTAGTGCATTCCAGAAAGCACGCTACTGCTAAGTTAGCTACAACGCATTCTGGTATACAAGCTACTGCTACTCCTTTCTCTTTTTTCCCTTTTTCATTTATTTTTCTTCACATTTTATTTTCTTCCTTTCACCTTATTCTATTTCTTTCATTTTCAATTACCTTTCTATTTGCTTTTCATTTAATTTTATATCCTTTAGCAGTAGCGAGTTTAGAAGAAAACGCGCTGCTACAAAGGAAGTAGCGGTAGCGTGGTTCAATATCGATAGCTACTACTATGTGTAGCCTATCGGCTAAGCCGTGGGAATTATAGTGGTAGCGCTTGTTTCTGAACATGCGCTACTGCTAAAGTTTGAGCTATAGCGCGCTTTGCATGAACGCGCTACTACAAATTAGCAGTAGCGCCCTATTTTAACCAGCGCTACTGCTATACCTCTGTGTATAGGCTTTTCACTAGTAGTGAATGGTAGGAATTTTCTTACATGAAACATTTAAGTTAAATGTGTATAAACTTTTTGCACATCATGTTTGTATAGTTACCCAATATTTCGTGGGTGATATGCATAGAGTTCCCATCTTGCTCAAGCCATCTCGAAAACAAAATGTAGACATGTTTAAACCGTATAAATGAACAGTTGGAATTAAAATGCCTTGCTCTTAGCAGGATGCCACAACTTTATTTATGGTATGACTTACATCCTAATAGCATTAAGCAAAGCACATTCACCCATAGCAATTAATCCCAATATACAACACAATTGTTGGACAATCAAAATGACAAGTTTGAGCACATATCCTACTTTATATAGAATTAGGCTGGTTGTTGATCTACCCACCTTCGGGTTGGGTGAAACTTAATTCTGATGGATCGCTATCTTCAGATGGAAGAGCTAGAGCGGGCATGGTGTTGTGAGATGACACCGGACCTATTGTTTTTTTCCTCTTGCATAGAGATTTTCTCCTATCGGGGTGATTTAGAATCAGAATTATGTGCTTGTATGTAGGGCTTATCACTGGCCTTCGGAGGAGTGACCTTCCCGTGGTGATTGAAGTGGACTCTCTTAAGTTACAAATATGATTCAATCCAGCAACATGGATAGATTGGTGTATTTCCTATTTGGTGAAAGAAATAAAGTACCTCTTGAGTCTTCGTATAATTAGTATTACTCATGTTAGGCGCTCCCGAAATAAAGTTCGCAACTTTCTAGCAAACTCTACTTGTTTAGAAAGTAGAAATATAAGTTGATTGTACTCTGATCCCCCAGGCATCGTTGAGCTGAATCTTGTTGATTGTATACTATTGTGATTGCGTAATACAAGTGTTCTACCTGCACAAAAAAGGTTTGTTGTCTTCAGTCAACTGGAATTAAGCTGGTTAGAAAACATATTCCAAGATTTAGGAACAACTTCAAAAGGATAAGAACTAAAACATGATGGCTTCATATTTCCACATAATAGCATTAAAATATTCAGCTTACAAATTATGTTTCATTCAAGAAACAAGACAATAAATCTCCTAAATTTCATCACTATAAAGAACATCTTTTTGTTTGAAGCTTTAACTTTTGGTCAACGCCATCTCCTTTTTAGATCAATATATTAACTGCAGTCTTTTGCTAAACGACACTTCATGATCACGAGTCGAGATTGTTGAATGAAATATCTGGATTGTTATGCTACAAAATGTGCCTTGATAGATCAGAAATGAAAGTAGAGGTTACTAAGTAACAGACATAAGAGCTACCTTTTGCATTTTTCTAGTGCCATATATGAATTTGAGAGCTCGAAGTATATAGCACTGTGACTGGATTAACGGAAATAACATGGCTACTCAGCGCACTCTGCACTTTGGCAAACAATACTGGAGCATGGCATGAAGTGAGGGGCACAAATAATGTGGAAACTTAGTGCATGAACAACTGCCTATTTAGTGCGTTCATATGAAAATAATCTCGCGGTTTGACCATTAACACTCTCAACAATTGGAAGATGTGGGCGTTGGAACATTATACTCACAGGCAATAAATCACTCAACTAAAAGCATTGCCTCAAATTGAATTAGATTCTTTCTAGATAAGTGAATTGATAATCCTTTCCACGGCCATATAACATGAAATAAATATGATAAAGGAGAGTATAGATGGAAGATCCTAGCACATACATGTGGGTACAAGAAGAATTCAATTGTGGATTCCACTTCACAGTTTATTGAAGAATGAAAAAGGAAATACATGACACATTTAGAATATCCAGGGGCTGATAAATGTTAAAAAATAAGGGAAAGGTAGCTAGGTAAGACAAATGACTATCCTGGCTACATATTATATGCATGCTGCCGAGATTTTGTTATTTGTCAACATAAATACCAATAACAGGTGCTTTGCTCTATAGTTTTTTCGGTCCCTCATTTTGAACGCTGGCCTTATACTTCAGTTCTGAAGAGTAATTAAATATTGAAAATCACTCGCTACAAGCAATGAAAATACAGTCATGAAATAAGAATTAAGAAAAAGAATAGTGCCTTCACCTTGGCATCCCTAGAAAGCAACGCATGCCCCAATACAGAGGGACTTCAAAATTAGGACAAATATGAATTGATCCTCACTGTCCTCGTGCCGTTTATTTAGAATAGAAAAGCTGAAAAGAACATGGTTAATCTAAGCCAACTCTGCACTTTGTGCAAGAATTTGGAACCCAAACAAATAATCTCACACTATAACTACACTTAGAAAAATGGGATAATTAGATTTATGCCCCTAGTTGTGTCCCACTCATTTGTTTTACCCCTAATTTCCAAAAGTCACCGGTTCTGTCCAAGTCACTTTGCTCCTCTTATCCTTTTGCCCTTTGACCGTTTGATCGTCAGTTTGAAAACTTCATAACTAATTCATACTAAATCAGAAAAATACAAATAAGATACCAAAGGTTCAGAAAAACATCACTTATATGTCAGTGTCATTTGCATTCATGAAAAAAGTGTTGGAAAGTGCACATCCAAGTTTTAGCTCTTTTGATACCACCATGAATAGTAAAATCTAAAAAATTCAAAAAAAATATGGTGGCAAAGAACGACAAATGTTCTAAGTGGTTGCGAAGTTTAATCAGGGAACACCATTCGTAGAAGTCGTGGCAAAAAAATAATCTATTTTGGAGTGCTGATTGTTTTTTTTGCCGCGGCACCCACGAATATCATTCCCTGATGAAACTTGGCAAGCACTTAAAACATTTGTCATTCTTTGCCACCAAATGTTTTTTGAATTTTTTTAGATTTTACTATTCATGGTGGTAGCATAAGAGCTAAAACTCGGATGGGAACTTTGCAACACTTTTTTCATGAATGCAAATGACACTGACATGTAGGTGATGTTTTTCCAAACATTTTGGTATCTTATTTGCATTTTTCTGATTTAGTATGAATTAGTTATGAAGTTTTCAAACTGACGGTCAAAGGGCAAAAGCATAAGAGGAGCGAAGTGACTTGGACATAACCGGTGACTTTTCAAAATTAGGGGTAAAACAGTCGAGTGGGACACAACTAGGGGCATAAATATAACTATCCCTAGAAAAATACCATAGCTTCACAATTGCGCATTCTAGAAAGTGAGGCATGCCCAAATAGGGCTTCAAAATTGAAACATGTAAAGGAAAATACCTTCATACAGGAGACCCTGATCCATACCGTCCTCATGTTGTTTATGTAGAATAGAAAAGCTGAAAACAACATGGTTACTCTTAAGTCATTTATGTACTTTGTGAAAGAATATTGAACCCGACCAAGTAGTCTCAGGTTGTAACTATTAGCACTCTGAGCAATTGGAAGATGATGTGTTTAAGCATGTATTATTCTCATGCAAGAAATCATTAATGATGAAAGCAGTGCCTCACCTTTCTATGCAGCAGAATCAGCCAATGGTGGAACCGAGATCTAATCGACCGTGATCGGAGAACCTGCGTTTATTTGAAAGCACAAAAATAGCATAAATAAATATAAAAAATTAACTCGATGCAGAATTGGGAGTAGGGTGGAAGTAGGAAGGAGAGACAATTCGCAAAAGAGGGAAGACGAATCAGCAACCTGAGTATCAACCATGGCTGTTGTGGAACTGAGGAGGGGAATGGGCAAGGAGAAGATAGACGGTGCAGATTATATGGACGCGATAGTAAAGGACGAGCGTGAATCAACAATGTAACTGACCAGAGCAGCGGCCATAGTACAGGCTTCTAAAGGTCCATTAGGCCAAATGTTACGTGAGAAGTCGAAAAAAGCGACCAGAGCAGTAGCCCAAGAAGGTTAGCGCTCGTCAGGAAGCCTGTACTCGCGATTTGGGTGTGATTAAGAGTAAATCGGATGGCCTATGAAGCTTAAGAGTGACGAGCCAACGGCTAAAAATGGTAATGTCCTCAGAGAGCAGGAAAAGTGCTCAGTTATAATGTATCTAAATAAAAATGAGAAGGCATGGGATATGTTGTGGCACGTTGTAGTGCAGGCGAAGATCAGGTACTTTTTATGGAGATTGGCACACATTACTCTATCCCGACTTAAGATGTAAGAAACCATAGGATGTCAACGCACGACAAATGCTATATCTGCGGTACGAGGGACTCTTGGAAGCACAGTCTGATCGAGTGCACCACAGTAACGTGCCTGTGGGCGTTGGTGGACCAGGACCCGTTGGAACATATGATCGAAATGACTGAACCATCAACTCGTAGTTGGTTGTTCTCTATGATGGAGATTCTGAGCCATGAGAAATTTACTCGTATGGGTGTCACTTTATGGGTGATAAGGTACACTAGAAGGAAGTTGATTCATGGGGGGATTAACTAAAGCCCGCTATCCACTCATCTATTTGTAACCAAGTTTATTGCAGAACTTGAGCAGCTACAAGATCATCATCCCTCACATACGATATCAAACACTATCCACTCATCTATTTGTAACCAATTTTATTGCAGAACTTGAGCAGCTATAAGACCATCATCTCTCACATACGATATCAAACACTATAGCAGGTCGAGCAAGGTGGATTCAGCCACCGGATGGTGTCAGGGTGATGATCCTGACAATGAGTACTAGGGGTACGAATAAGGCGCATAACCTAGCTACGGCGCAGGTGTAACACTCGGTGTTTAACGAGTTCAGACCCCTCTCGACGGAGGTAACAGCCCTATGTCTCGTGTCCTAAGACTTGTTTTGATTTGATGGGTGTGGTTACAAAGGTTGCTCGTGCCCGATTATGGAGGGGGTGTAGCTTATATAGAGTGCACAGCAGCCCCACGTCCCCCGCGTTGTCGGGGCATTAAATGACATTGAATGCGTCAGTTACAGGTATGAAGAGCCTCTACTACGGCAGTTATAGGTAAAGGGAGCCTTGACTCTGTTTAATGGATGACTTAGGATTCCTCGACCATTGCAGCTCCCACGCCGCCCAGCCGCTTGCCTCCTTGGTCCGAGTGGTGGTTCATCAGCCGAGTGGCGGGTGGTCGTCTGAGTGCCGTCGAGCCATTCGAGTGGACTTCCTGATATATCCGTCCGAATGCTAGTATGGTCCACAGGGACCTATCCATAGTGGTGATGGTTGGGTCCTAAATGATCGGTCCTTGATCCTACCTGTAATAGGTGACCTCATCATTAGCCCCCGAATCAGTTGAGGTTTCATAGGACAAACGAGTCGATCCTTCGGTTAAGTCCGACTGCTGCGAGAGCAATCGGAATACATTCCCGAGTCGTGGTTCGCTGTTCCCTGGACGAAAACACAACGGATTCTAAACTACATGTTTACCTAGATAGCAAGGTGTCGTTGATCACCAAGAAAAAGTCGGTGGCATTCGTTTGTCTCTCAGAGGAGATAGACTTGGGGCCGAGTGAGGGCATGCCATTACCATTCGAGTGGCGACGCCGGCGTGTGGTCTGACTCTCCGGAGAGATGCCACTCCTTATCCCAGGGGAATGCCAGCGCAGGCCTTCTACGAGTCCACGTTTACGAGTCATGCACCTTGAAGCCTACTGATAAGGCCAAGTCAACCCACAGAGAGGCGTCAAGCTCGCCACATGATAATCCTGAAGAAGACTTCAGTCGGATGTTTAACGTGGCAAAGTGCACAGATCCCCGCCGAGGGTGGTCAGTCGGACTGACATGCGTCTTTTAGGAAAGGAATCATGGGTAATCAATCGGATTGATTTGCCCCTGAAATCTCGGGATTTGAATTTGTGCATGCGCGCTTGGAAGCGGTAAGGACGTGCGTTAGTGGGGAAATGTGGGTGCTGCATCAGTCATTTGTCGACACAGGGATGGAAGCTACTTGGGTTCGTCAATTCTGGTTGTTCAAGGCGCTACTGATTCAGCCGCGAACATCGAATATAATCCTCATTTATTTGCAGACACATTCAAACATACAATAACACTTTTTAATTTGTTTCCAAATTATCAGGACATGTATATGATTTCTGAAGATGAAAGAGAGTTAAGAAAGAGAACAAAGTGATCGGGCTAGATCAGGTTTGATGTGGGTGACAGATTGTCCAAACACATGGACTGGATTTGTAGATTTATGGACAGTCCCGATAAATGAAATGTTGGACATGATCTTTTTATATAGGCACTGTTCAAACTGCCGCACGGATATATAGGAACGGTTCAAGGGATTGGTTGGAGATGCTCCCAACTCTCAGTTGGGTGCCATCAGTCACAATTCACAAAATCTTTATGGACAGGAAGAGAAATGGATTTTTTATCTTTAAAACGGAAGCAAAAGCTTTGCCTTATCTCATTAAATAAGGAGAAGAACATAGGTAAAACAATTAAAGTGTCTAAGCAAGAGCCCCTACCATGCACTCCCACTTATACCACTCATTCCTTCATGAGCTGACATGTGTCATCAATTTTTTATTGTTCACTCCTGGTTTTGTGGCGGTTTTTATTACGTTCATCTCTCCACGTCCACGACCACCAGCCACGATCCCGCTAGAAAGCCCATGACCACAACCCCTCTAGAAGGCCATCCACCGCAACCACGAGTCATCCTTTTTCCCCAATCCCCGATCTCACTCTGCAACACAGATACAAACCACCCCCGCCATCCACCTGTGCTCGCAAGCGAGCCGGCTACCGTTGGAACGCCGCGATGCCCTAGTCATTCTTCTTCCCTGTGCTCCTCCTCCTCCTCCCACCTCTCTCTTCTCCGAGCTCCTCCTCCAAAGTCGACCAATGTCCATGCGGCTGCTACCACGGTGCCGCCAGTGCGGGCGACCGCATCGAAGGTGGCCGCCTCATGGTCAGGTGGGAGGTCGTGCATTCTGGCCACCACTGAGGCACAAACGCAGCCTAACAACAAGGCGCGAGCACACGACAAGTAGCTCCTTGCATTCCGTCTTAGTTACTTTTTGTCTATCTTCATGCCTAATTCCTTAGAATAAAAACCCGGTCTTGATGTATGCTCAACTGCTGCTTCATCCTATTTCCCAACTTTAATATACTTCAGGAATCTTATAGATAAGTACCACCCTTTGTCAAGATGAGGAAGATCAACTCTTCTGGCTTGAAGAAAATTAATTAATGCCAACTGAAAGAAGAATATTTAACATGACTCTAGGCAAATAAACCATCCCCATAGAAATTATGCTCTCATCCAAAGAAGACAACAACGATACAAAATGCAAAACAAAAGCGAGTCATCCCAAATACTTGCAAACTACAACCAAGTCCGCAAAGCTCTTGTCCTTATCTAGGTCTATGAAGCTAGAATTTGGCCAACAATGAGCACAAAGGGACCTCTTTGTGACTAGCTCGACCTCAATGCCACCACCACTCTTTCTCTTACTTCATATTACAAAACAACACACACACATGCACAAGCTCAACTACGGGGGCGGCGTGCCGCCGCGCCTTCTACCTGCTAGTAGTTTCAATTGTTACAGGGTCATGCAGGCCCGACTAAAAGGGTCACTCCCAAGGAAATATACCCTAGAGGCAATAATAAAGTTGTTATTTTATATTTTCTTATATCATGATAAATGTTTATTATTCATGCTAGAATTGTATTAACCGGAAACTTGATACATGTGTGGATACATAGACAAAATATCGTGTCCCTAGTAAGCATCTACTAGACTAGCTCGTTAATCAAAGATGGTTAAGTTTCCTAACCATAGACATGTGTTGTCATTTGATGAACGGTATCACATCAATAAGAGAATGATGTGATGGAGAAGACCCATTCGTTAGCTTAGCATTATGATTGTTCAATTTTATTGCTATTGCTTTCCTCATGTCAAATACATATTCCTCAGACTATGAGATTATGCAACTCCCGGATACCGGAGGAATACCTTGTGTGCTATCAAACGACACAACGTAACTGGGTGATTACAAAGATCCTCTACAGGCATCTCCGAAGGTGTTTGTTGGGTTGGCATAGATCAAGATTAGGATTTATCACTCCGAGTATCGGAGTGGTATCTCTGGGCCCTCTCGGTAATACACGTCATAAGAAGCCTTGCAAGCAAAGTGACTAATGAGTTAGTTGCGGGATGATGTATTATGGAACGAGTAAAGAGACTTGCTGGCAACGAGATTGAACTAGGTATGAAGATACCAACAATCGAATCTTGGGCAAGTAACATACCAATGGACAAAGGGAATAACATATGTTGTCATAATGGTTCGACCGATAAAGTTCTTCGTAGAATATGTGGGAGACAATATGAGCATCTAGGTTCCGCTATTGGTTATATACCGGAGAGGTGTCTCGGTCATGTCTACATAGTTCTCGAACCCGTAGGGTCCGCACGCTTAACGTTCAATGACGATATTGTATTATATGAGTTATGTGATTTGGTGACTGAATCTTGTTCGGAGTTCCAGATGAGATCACGGACATGACATGGAGTCTCGAAATGGTCAAGAGATAAATATTGATATATAGGATGATAGTATTCGGACACCAGAAGTGTTCCGGAGGGTATCGGGTACATATCGGGTCACCGGAAAGGAGTTTCGGGCAACCACGGCAAAGATACGGGCTTAATGGGCCGAGGGAGGGACAGGCCAGCCCACAAGGGGCTGGTGCGCCCCTTTCCCTGGCCGCAAGCCCTAGAGGAAGGAAAGGAAGGGGCGCCACCTCCTCCTGCCTTTCCCCCTTGGTGGGAGAAAGGAAAAGGGGAGGTGCCACCTCCTCCTTCCTTCCCCTCATCGCCAGAAGAAGGAAAGTGGGGGGGGGTGCCGGCCTAGGGCAGGAGCCCAAGTAGGATCCCTCCTACTTGGGGCGCCCCTAGGGCTGCTTCTCCATCCCTCCCACCTATATATACATGGGGAGGGGCGCCTAGAACACACAACATCATCGAGCTAGCCATGTGCGGCGCCTCCCTCCACAGATTACACCCTCGGTCATATTCTCGTAGTGCTTAAGCGAAGCCCTGCGCGGATCACTTCACCATCACCGTCACCACGCCGTCATGCTGACGGAACTCATCTACTTCCTCGACACTTTGCTGGATCAAGAGTTCGAGGGACGTGATCGTGCTGATCGTGTGCTGAACTCGGAGGTGTCGTACGTTAGATGGTTGATCGGTCGGAACAAGAAGAAGTTCGATTACATCCACCGCGTTGTCAAATGCTTCTGCTTTTGTCTACGAGGGTACATAGACACACTCTCCCCCTCTCGTTGCTATCATCTCCTAGACAGATCTTACGTGAGCGTAGGAAATTTTTTGAAATTACATGTTGCGTTCCCCAACAGTGGTATCAGAGCCAGGTCTATGCGTAGATGATATGCACGAGTAGAACACAAAGAGTTGTAGGAGTTGATCGTCATACTGCTTACCATCAATGTCTTATTTTGATTTGGCGGTATTGTTGGATGAAGCGGTCCGGACCAAACTTACATGACCACATTCATGAGACCGATTCCACCGACAGACATGCAACTAGCTTTGCATAAAGGTGGCTGGCGGGTGTCTGTTTCTCCTACTTTAGTTGAATCGGATTTGACTGCGGCCGGTCCTTGTTGAAGCTTAAAGCAGCAAACTTGATAAATCAACGTTGTGGTTTTGTGCCGTAGGTAAGAACGGTTCTTGCTAGAAGCCTGTAGCAGCCACGTAAAACTTGCAACAACAAAGTAGAGGACATCTAACTTGTTATTGAAGGGCATGTTGTATATGGTCAAGACATGATGTGATATACGTTGTCGTATGAGATGATCATGTTTTGTAAAAGTTATCGGCAACTGGCAGGAGCCTTATGGTTGTCGCTTTTTTCTATGAAATGCAAACGCCATGTAATTTCTTTACTTCATCACTAAGCGGTAGCGATAGTTGTATAAGCAATAGTTGGCGAGACGACCTGTAGCAATGTGACGCCCGGATAATCAAGCCATAGTAACCTCTGCTAATGATGCCACGTCACCTCCGTTACTGTCGATAATCTCGCGTTGGTTTAAAACGAGTCGAATTCATATTTGAATTCTTGTCAAACATCAAAAACTTTCAAACATTAAAACAAAAATGTTCGGTATGCGACTTAATTAAGGTTACTAAATTAGGTACAATCTATGTATTTTTACAAAACTAAAATGTTAGGTAGATAAAGATAAAACAGAAAAGAAAGAAAAAGAAAAGAAAAGAAAA
>NC_041393.1:435510842-435538296 GCF_002162155.2 Triticum dicoccoides | reverse complement strand
GCGCCCCCTCCTCTTGGTCCCGATCTGGATTGGGGGCAGGCGACTCCGTAGCCCCGCTTCTACCTCAACGGCGCCGCTTCCTCGTCAGACCGCCCCACCGTCGTCGTCGCCTCCTTGTCCTCCACCCCGCCGGACACGCCCCGAGGCCGGAGCCGCTCGACCCCGACGCCAGCACCTCCCCCGAACAACGCCGCCCCGTGGTGGGCTTCCTCCTCGGGCCGCCGCACGCCACCATTGACTCCGACCACCCCGATACTCCCTCGAGCCTACTACCATGCCCTGCGGCTCCACTGTGAGCTCCGCCGTGAAATCCCTCTCCCCCCGTGCTCGATTCCGCTGCCTAGCCCTCATCCCGTTGAGCACCGAGCTCCGACCGCCGCCATGGGCGATGAGCACCACGCTCCCGAGCCCCCCTTTGCTCGTATGCCCTACGCCAACACGTTCATGGAGCTCTATAGAGGCCGCATGTGCCGTTTGTTCGGTCAACTCGCTCGCGTAGCCCGCTTCTACTGAGCTCTCGCTCCGGTCGTCGCCTCAGTTCATCGCCGTCACCGTCCCCGACCATCTCCGGTCGAGGTAGAGCCACCGTTCGACGTGCGCTGCTATGTGCGTTCGAATGCATTTGGCCTTATCCAAAATGGTGCCCGATGCGCATTTTTCGATTCGCTCCTGCGTGTCGCCGCCGTCGGTTTGGTCACCGGCGCGCCGGCTGTTCGAAACGCCCTGTGGGCCACCGACATGTGGAACCCACGAGGATTAACCACTAACCCCCCACTAACGTGTCAGCCCCTGCCTCTAATTAGGTAAGTTAAAAATAATAAACACTATTATTAGAGTAGTCACTGACAACCTGGCCCACATACTAATTTGTTCAATTAATTTATTTAGAACCTGTTATTATAAACAGTCACTGACTACTGGGTGCCGCTGGACCCAGTTGACTAGTCAACTCTGCTCACTTGGCACTCCTAGTCAGTGACAGGTGGGACCCCCTGGGCCCCTTTGACTTTGTTGACCAATCAACTGGTCAACAGTTGACTGGGTGACTCATCCCCTGGCCCCACAAGTCAGTCTTAGTAGCACATGTGTGGGTACACTTCTGTGTACCCGTAGTAATTCTACTTTTATTTTTGATTTAAATTAAATTCAGAAAATGTATAAACTTTGAAAATTAATATAAAATAATTCGTAACTCGAATGAAAATACTTTGTACATGAAAGTTGCTTAGAACGATGAGACAAATCCAAATACGCAGTCCGTTCGTCCGCCACACATCCCTAGCATAGCGAACATTCAACAATCCCCCTTCCGTTCGTCTGTCCGAAAATGCCAAACACCTGGGGTACTTTCCCGGATGTTTCCCCCCTTCGTCGGTATCACCTATCCCTACATTAGATCACCCCTAGCACTATGTATTGCCATGTTATACTTTGTGATGCTTTGATTGCTCTATTATTTATTGTGTTCCCCTTCGTTACTTCTTTCCGGTAGACCTCAAGACCGTTGTCGATACCCCTGTGATCGACTACATTGACGACGACCCCTTCTTCTTGCCAGAGCAACCAGGCAAGCCTGATACGTCTCCAACATATCTATAATTTATGATTGTTCCATGCTATTATATTACCCCTTTTGGATGTTTGCTTTATTTTACACATTTATATCATTTTTGGGACTAACCTACTAACCGGAGGCCCAGCCCATATTGCTGTTTTTTGCCTATTTCAGTATTTCGAGGAAAAGGAATATCAAACGGAGTCCAAACGGAATGAAACCTTCGGGAGCGTGATTTTGGGAACGAACATGATCTGGAGAGCTTGGAGTGCAAGTCAAGAAGCTCCCGAGGGCCCCACGAGATAGGAGCCCCCCCCCCCTGTAGGGCGCGCCTCCCTATCTCATGGGCCCCTCGGGCGCCCACCGACGTACTTATTCCTCCTATATATACCTATGTACCCCGAAAACATCCAGGAGAACCACGAAACACAATTTCCACCGCCGTAACCTTTTGTATCCGCGAGATCCCATCTTGGAGCCTTCGATGGCACTCTACCGGAGGGGGAATCAACCATGGAGGGCCTCTACATCAACATCCTTGCCCCTTCGATGAGTTGTGAGTAGTTTACCACAGACCTACGGGTCCATAGTTATTAGCTAGATGGCTTCTTCTCTCTTTTTGGATCACAATACAATGTTCTCCCCCTCTCTTGTGGAGATCTATTCGATGTAAATTCTTTTTGCGGTGTGTTTGTCGAGATCCGATGAATTGTGGGTTTATGATCAAGTTTATCTATGAATAATATTTGAATCTTCTCTGAATTCTTTTATGTATGATTGAATTATCTTTGCAAGTCTCTTCGAATTATCAGTTTGGTTTGGCCTACTAGATTGGTCTTTCTTGCCATGGGAGAAGTGCTTAGCTTTGGGTTCAATCTTGCGGTGTCCTTACCCAGTGACAGAAAGGGTTGCAAGGCACGTATTGTATTGTTGCCATCGAGGATAACAAGATGGGGTTTATATCATATTGCATGTGTTTATCCCTCTACATCATGTCATCTTGCTTAATGCGTTACTCTGTTCTTATGAACTTAATACTCTAGATGCAGGCAGGAGTCGGTCAATGTGTGGAGTAATAGTAGTAGATGCAGGCAGGAGTCGGTCTACTTGTTATGGACGTGATGCCTATATACATGATCATGCCTAGATAATCTCATAACTATGCGCTTTTCTATCAATTGCTCGACAGTAATTTGTTCACCCACCGTAATACTTATGCTATCTTAAGAGAAGCCTCTAGTCAAACCTATGGCCCCTGGGTCTATCTCTTATCATATTTGCTTTCAATTTACTTTTTGCATCTATATTATAAAATACCAAAAATATATGTATCTTATCATACTATCTTTATTAGATCTCACTTTCGCAAGTGGCCGTGAAGGGATTGACAACCCCTTTATTGCGTTGGTTGTGAGTTCTCAGTTTGTTTGTGTAGGTGCGTGGGACTTTTGAGGAGCCTCCTACTTGATTGATACCTTGGTTCTCAAAACTGAGGGAAATACTTACGCTATACTTTGCTGCATCACCCTCTCCTCTTCGAGGAAAACCAACGCAAGCTCAAGACGTGGCAAAGCCCCCCCCCCCTTGATCACCAGATATTGCCTATTCTTCTCTCTACTCCTTGCATTAGAGTAGTGTAGCATGTTACTATTGGTTAATCCTATTCTATTGCATAGCCTGTCATTGTTGCTATAGTTGTTGAACCTTACCCGCAATCCTAAATGCTTAGTATAGGATGCTAGTTTATCATCAGTGGCCCTACATTCTTGTCAGTCTGCCTTGCTATACTATCGGGTCGTGATCACTCGGGAGGTGATCACGGGTATATACTATACATATATACATACTATTCAGATGGTGACTAAGGTCGGGTTGGCTCGTTGAGTACCCGCAAGTGATTCGGATATGGGGTTGGAAGGATAGGTGGCTCCATCCCGGTAGAGGTGGGCCTGGGTTCCCGATGGCCCCCGACTGTTACTTTGTGGCGGAACGATAGGGCGGGTTGAGACCACCTAGGCGAGAGGTGGGTCTGGCCCTGGTCGGCGTCCGTGGTTACTTCAAAATAACACGCTTAACGAGATCTTGGTATTTGATCTGAGTCTGGCCACTGGCCTATACGCACTAACCAACTACGCGGAAACAGTTATGGGCACTCGACGTCGTGGTATCAGCCGAAGCCTTCTTGACGTCAGCGATTAAGCGGCATGCGCCTGGTTGGACTGTGTAACGCAACCTCCTTTGTAATGGAGGTTGCTAGGTCTGCTCACCGGTCGCGTTCGCAACATGCAGGTGTGCAATGGGAGATGGGCCCAGACCCCTGCGCGCATAGGATTTAGACCGGCATGCTGACCTCTCTGTTGTGCCTAGGTGGGGTTGTGACGTATTGATCTTTCGAGGCTCGGCATGACCCAGGAAAGTGTGTCCGGCCAAAGGGGATCGAGCGTGTTCGGTTATGTGGTGCACCCTTGCAGGGAAGTTGATCTATTCGAATAGCCGTGTCCCTCGGTAAAAAGATGACCCGGAGTTGTACCTTGACCTTATGACAACTAGAACTGGATACTTAATAAAACACACCCAGACAAGTTCCAGAGACAACCCGGTGATCGCTTTCCCACAGGGCAACGACGGGAGGATCGCCGGGTAGGATTATGCTATGCGATGCTACTTGGAGGACTTCAATCTACTCTCTTCTACATGCTGCAAGACCGAGGTTGCCAGAAGCGTAGTCTTCGATAGGACTAGCTATCCCCCTCTTATTATGGCATTCTGCAGTTCAGTCCATCGATATTGCCCCTTTACACATATACCCATGCATATGTAGTGTAGATCCTTGCTTGCGAGTACTTTGGATGACGGTTGCTTTGCTCCCTCTTTTCCCCCTTTTCCTCTTCTTTCCGGATGCCGCAACCAGACGTGGGAGCCCAGGAGCCGGACGCCATCGTCGACGACAACTCCTACTACACTAGAGGTGCCTACTACTACGTGCAGGCCGCTGACGACGACCAGGAGTAGTTTAGGAGGATCCCAGGCAGGAGGCATGCGCCTCTTTCAATCTGTATCCCAGTTTGTGCTAGTCTTTGATGCGTCTCCAACGTATCTATAATTTTTGATTGTTCCATGCTATTATATTACCCGTTTTGGATGTTTATGGGCTTTACTTTACACTTTTATATCATTTTTTGGGACTAACCTACTAACCGGAGGCCCAGCCCGTATTGTTGTTTTTTTGCCTATTTCAGTGTTTTGAAGAAAAGGAATATCAAACGGATTCCAAACGCGATGAAACCTTCGGGAACAATCTTTTTGGAACAAATGCAAACCTGGAGACTTGGAGTGGAAGTCAAGAAACAAGGGAGGCGGCCACGAGTCAAGCAAAGACAAGGAGAAAACTTAAAAGGTGCTTGGTACAGGATGATAGAGTCTTATCGTAATTGCACCTTAGAGGTAAATTTCAGGATTTTACTTCGCATTTTTTATGTGGGACTAGATATGTCCCATAGACAACTCTTGGATTGTATTGCCAAGGGTAATTTTATCAAAATTTATCCCAATATTGCGCATGGAATTATAAAGGGAATAGTGGGAACACTATCTCAAAAAGGGGGGGCGCAACCTACCCAAGTAAAGACACAAGTTTTCAGAAAGATTTGCGAAGTAACAAAAATCTTACAAAAGTCTCTTGAACCCCTCAAGAGTATTAGTGGACATCTTCACCGCATGAATATGTTGATTACCCTATAAGCGGTTGGATGCTTTAGATCTAAAAAATTCCGAATATGAAGGGAAACGTAAAGAACCTCCCAGATTCGAGCATGATTCCGCTAAGAAATTAAAAATTAAAGATGGCACTACTTAGATCTATCCTCGCTTGTATGCCTAGCTTGGGGCGTTAAACAATAGCGCTAGTTGGGAGGCAACCCAATTTTACTTTTGTTTTTTGTTTTTGCTTATGTTTAGTAATAAACTTTGAATCTACTTTCTGTTTAGATGTGTTTTCATGTTTTAATTAGTGTTTGTGCCAAGTAGAACCTATAGGATAACCTATGGTGATAGTTAATTTGATTCTGCTGAAAAACATAAAACTTTGCATGCACGAAAATAATTTTAGTAATTCAAAGAAACGTGATCAATAGACACATCTCCAAGGACTTCCTATGTTTGTAGGATTTTTAGAGTTCCAGAAGTATTCGAGAGTTACAGATTGCTACAGACTGTTCTATTTTTGACAGATTCTGTTTTTCGTGTGTTGTTTGCTTATTTTGATGCATCTATGGCTAGTATGTAGGGGTATGAACCATAGAGAAGTTGGAATATAGTAGGTTTAACACCAATATAAATAAAGCATGAGTTCATTACAGTACCTTATGTGGTGGTTTTTCTTTCTTGCACTAACAGAGCTTATGAGATTTCCTGTTGAGTTTTGTGTTGTGAAGTTCTCAAGCTTTGGGTAAAGATTTGATGGATTATGGAATAAGGAGTAGCAAGAGCCTAAGCTTGGGGATGCCCATGGCACTCCAAGATATTCAAGTATAACCAAAAGCCTAAGCTTGGGGATGCCCCAAAAGGCATTCCCTCATTCGTCTTTGTCTATCGGTAACTTTACTTGGAGCTATATTTTTATTCGCCACATGATATGTGTTTTGCTTGGAGCGTCTTGTATGATATTAGTCTTTGCCTTTTAGATCACCACAATCATCCTTGTTGTACACACCTTTTGGGAGAAGCCCACTTGATTAGAATTTATTAGAATAACTATGTGATTTACTTATATCTTTTGAGCTAGAAAGTTTTGCTCTAGTGCTTCACTTATATCTTTTAGAGCACGGCGATGGCTTAATTTTGTAGAAATTGTTAATCTCTCATGCTTCACTTATATTATTTTGAGAGTCTCTTAGAACAGCATGGTATTTGCTATGGTTATAAAATTGGTCCTAGAATGATGGGCATCCAAGTTGGGTATAATAAAAACTATCATAGAAAGTGAATTGGATGCTATGATCAATTTGATACTTGATAATTGTTTTGAGATATAAAGGTGGTGGTATTAGAGTCATGCTATTGGGTGATTATGAATTTAAAGAATACTTGTGTTAAAGTTTGTGATTCCCGTAGCATGCACGTATGGTGAACCGCTTCGTGATGAAGTTGGAGCACAATTTTATTTATTGATTGTCTTCCTTATGAGTGACGGTCGGGGACGAGCGATGGTTTTTCCTACCAATCTATCCCCCTAGGAGCATGCGCGTAGTACTTTGTTTTCAATGGCTTGTAGATTTTTGCAATAAGTATATGAGTTATTTATGACTAATGCTGAGTCCATGGATTATACGCACTCTCACCCTTCCACCATTGCTAGCCTCTTTTGTGCCGCGCAACTTTCGCCGGTACCATACACCCACCATATACATTCCTCAAAACAGCCACTATACCTACCTATTATGGCATTTCCATAGCCATTCTGAGATATATTGCCATGCAACTTTCCACCGTTCCGTTTATATGACACGCATCATTATTGTCATATTGCTCTTTGCATGATCATGTAGTTGACATTGTATTTGTGGCAAGGCCACCTTCATAATTTTCATACATGTCGCTCTTCATTCATTGCATATCCTGGTACACCGCCGGAGGCATTCATATAGAGTCGTATCTTGTTCTAAGTATTGAGTTGTAATCTTGAGTTGTAAATAAATAAAAGTGTGATGATCTTCATTATTAGAGCATTGTCCCAGTGAGGAAAGGATGATGGAGACTATGATTCCCCCATAAGTCGGGATGAGACTTCGGACTTAAAAAAAGAGAAAGGCCAAAAAAAGAGAAAGGCCAAATAAAAAAATGAGAGAAAATGAGAGAAGGGACAATGCTACTATCCTTTTTACCACACTTGTGCTTCAAAGTAGCACCATGATCTTCATGATAGAGAGTCTCCTATGTTGTCACTTTCATATACTAGTGGGAATTTTTCATTATAGAACTTGGCTTGTATATTCCAATGATGGGCTTCCTCAAAATGCCCTAGGTCTACGTGAGCAAGCGAGTTGGATGCACACCCACTTAGTTTCTTTTGTTAAGCTTTCATACATTTATAGCTCTAGTGCATCCGTTGCATGGCAATCCCTACTCACTCACATTGATATCTATTAATGGGCATATCCATAGCCCGTTGATACGCCTAGTTGATGTGAGACTATCTTCTCCTTTTTGTCTTCTCCACAACCACCATTCTATTCCATATAGTGCTATGTCCATGGCTCACACTCATGTATTGCGTGAAAGTTGAAAAGGTTTCAGATTACTAAAGTATGAAACAATTGCTTGGCTTGCCATCGGGGTTGTGCATGATTAAATACTTTGTGTGATGAAGATAGAGCAATAGCCAGACTATATGATTTTGTAGGGATAACTTTCTTTAGCCATGTTATTTTGAGAAGACATGATTACTTTGATTAGTATGCTTGAAGTATTACTATTTATTATGTTAATATGAACTTTTATTTTGAATCATTTGGATCTGAACATTCATGCCACAATAAAGAAAATTACATTGAGAATTATGCTAGGTAGCATTCCACATCAAAAATTCTGTTTTTATCATTTACCTACTCAAGGACGAGCAGGAATTAAGCTTGGGGACACTTGATACGTATCCAACGTATCTATAATTTTTTATTGTTCCATGTATTATATTACCCGTTTTGGATGTTTATGGGCTTTACTTTATACTTTTATATCATTTTTTGGGACTAACCTACTAACCGGAGGCCCAGCTCGTATTGCTGTTTTCTTGCCTATTTCAGTGTTTCGAAGAAAAGGAATATCAAACGGAGTCCAAACACGATGAAACCTTCGGGAACGATCTTTTTGGAACAAATGCAAACCTGGAGACTTGGAGTGGAGGTCAAGAAACAAGGGAGGCGGCCACGAGGGTGCCTGGGGCGCCCCCTATAGGTGGGCGCGCCCCCCACCCTCGTGGGCCCCTCAGGCATCCACCGACCTACTTCTTCCTCCTATATATACCCACGTACCCCGAGAACATCAGAACAGACCATGAAAACCTAATTCCACTGCCGCAACCTTCTGTATCCGCGAGATCCCATCTTGGAGCCTTCATCGGCGTTTGGCCGAAGGGGGAATCGATCACAGAGGGCCTCTACATCATTTCCAAGGCCTCTCCGATGAGTTGTGAGTAGTTTACCACAGACCTTCGGGTCCATAGTTATTAGCTAGATGGCTTCTTCTCTCTCTTTGGATCTCAATACAAAGTTCTCCTCGATCTTCTTGGAGATCTATTCGATGTAACTCTTTTTGCGGTGTGTTTGTCGAGATCCGATGAATTGTGGGTTTATGATCAAGTTTATCTATGAGAAATATTTGAATCTCCTTTGAATTATTTTATGTGTGATTAAGTTATCTTTGCAAGTCTCTTCGAATTATCAGTTTGGTTTGGCCTACTAGATTGATCTTTCTTGCAATGGGAGAAGTGCTTAGCTTTGGGTTCAATCTTGCGGTGTCCTTTCCCAGTGACAGGAGGGGCAGCAAGGCACGTATTGTATTGTTGCCATTGAGGATAAAAAGATGGGGTTTATATCATATTGCATGAGTTTATCCCTCTACATCATGTCATCTTTCTTAATGTGTTACTCTGTTCTTTATGAACTTAATACTCTAGATGCATGCTGGATAGCGGTCGATGTGTGGATTAGTAGTAGTAGATGCAGGCAGGAGTCGGTCTACTTGTCACGGACGTGATGCCTACATACATGATCATGCCTAGATAAGCTCATAATTATTCGCTTTTCTATCAATTGCTCGATAGTAATTTGTTCACCCATCGTAAAACTTATGCTATCTTGAGAGAAGCAACTAGTGAAACCTATGGCCCCCGGGTCTATCTCTTATCATATAAGCTTTAAATCTACATTTATTTGCATCTTTTACTTTTCCAATCTATATCATAAAATATCAAAAATATATTTATCTTATCATATTATCTCTATCAGATCTCACTTACGCAAGTGGCCGTGAAGGGATTGACAACCCCTTTATTGTGTTGGTTGCGAGTTCTTGTTTGTTTGTGTAGGTGCGTGGGACTTTTGAGGAGCCTCCTACTGGATTGATACCTTGGTTCTCAAAAATTGGGAGAAATACTTACGCTACTAATGCTGCATCACCCTTTCTTCTTCAAGGAAAACCAACGCAAGCTCAAGACGTAGCAGCCTTCTTAAGGCAAACCTGTTTATCTTATGTGTGTACTTAGATATTGTTGCTTCCACTGATTCGTCTATGATCGAGCACTTGTATTCGAGCCCTCGAGGCCCTTGGCTTGTATTATGATGCTTGTATGACTTATTTTATTTTTAGAGTTGTGTTGTGATATCTTCCCGTGAGTCCCTGATCTTGATCGTACACATTTGCGTGTATGATTAGTGTACGATTGAATCGGGGGCATCACAAGTTGGTATCAGAGCCGACTGCCTGTAGGAATCCCCCTTCCACACTCCTTGGACGAAGTCGACTCTAGTCACTACAAAACTTTTACTAACATGGTTGTGTGCCTTACGGGCCCACGTCGCCATTGGGTGGTATTAGGATCTTTTACTCCTCAACCTATACTCTGGGACTCTGATCTCTCTCCTATTCGGGTTTAACGAATTTACAAAAATCTAACTTTAGGATCTCGTTACTACTTCCTCCCGGAGGACCCCTCACTCCAGATGGTTGCTCCATGCATCGAAGGATTCCGAAGATACCCTCCAATGTTCTCTCGAGACTTTGTGCCATCGCTATTGCAATTCCCTTCTAACAATAAACCCCTATTAATAACCACGTATACTTTCCATTCTTACAATCATTCCCTGTTAATCTTGTTATTACAAGATACCCTGAAATTATCTTTATTGTTGTTCCGAGAATACTTTGTGCCTGCTGCCTTGCAGTTCCTTGCCACATGAATACCACTACGGATAATTTCTTGCACCTATCGAGTATCCGCTCATCCCCAGTTGATTCATGTATTTCACAAAAGTATTCAAAATACCATTCATTCTTCTAAAAATCCTTGACATCCTAATGCTCTTAAAATTCTTGCTTGCTAGCATTATGGTTAATCCCATAAGTATAGTAATCTTATTGTCATCCTTTGTCACTATCATTTTTTAGTCCATTTATGTCACATCCCTAGTCTGGTATGACTTAGACTAGCTAGCCATTTGTGCATCATATTTAAATTTCATTTAAATTTGAAATGAGGATTGGTGGAACCCTCAGAATCATTTTTGAAAATGACCCAAATAAAAATTTCTCCAAAAGGGTCCAAGAAAATGCTCATGTTGCCCTCTGAAAATATTGGACAGAGATAAAAATCAAAACAATATTTTTAGGAGCTCATGGATATTTGTTTTGGCCATTTGGATTAATTCGATAAATATTTGCATTGGAAATATATTTCTATATATATGAAATATGGTCCAAAAATTATGCCATTCATAAAGGAGCTCTGGAATAATATATCTAGCCCCTGCAAAAATTGGCATAAGGTGATAAAATGATTTAATATTTTAATTAAATCAAAACAAATGTCAGAAATTAGAAAACCAAAATAAAAGAAGGAGGGGCTTACCTGGGGCTCTCCCCCCTGTGCAGCCCAGCAGCAGGCCGGCCCAGCCAGCAGGCGGCCCAGCCCGCCCCCTCCTCTGTCGTCTTCGTCCTCGACAGAGGGAGGGGAGCGTGCTCGGCGCGCGCGCGCGCCACCGCGCCACGCCACCTCCCTCCCTGCTTGCCTGGAGCCTCCTCGTCGCCCTGGGACGCCGGAAGACGCCACGCAGCCCCCCCGTACCCTCTCACTCTCCCTCGCCCTCCTCCTCTCCCCCTGCTCTCCCCCTCGCACACCCGAGCGCCATCGCCGCCGCTGCTCGCCGTTGCCGTGGCCACCGGCCTCCCCTCGCCTCCCCGACACGCTTCCGAGCTCCGCCACAACCCCCTCCACCTCCTCGTCGAGCCACGAACCTCCGGACGCCCTGTGTAGCCGTCGTCGCCATCGTCTTCCTCCTCGGACGCCGTCGACCGCCGACTCCGATTCATCGTCTCCAACGCGTCCCCGGCCACAACGAGCAGCCCTGGAGGTCCACGGTGAGCTCCGCCGCCGTTCCCCTCTCTTCTCCCCCTCGTTTCCGCATCGTAGCGCCGTTCCCCACCACGGCCGAAGGCTCTCGCCGCCGTCCATGTCGCCGTCGCCGTCTCTGCCCGCCTCCGCCCAAACCGAGCCTTCCATCGCGCTCCCAGTGCCACGAGGGTGCCGCCGAGCCCCTCAGGTGGCCTCCCCGTGCCCCGCAGCCCGTTCCCGCTCGAAGCCGAGCTCCGGCCGCCGCCGCGAGCTTTGCTCCGGCGAGCTCCGGCCTTCGCCGCTCCTCCCACCTGCCCTACCAGATGCGCGAGAGCCCGGGCTATGCCCCGGTGCTCTCAGACGCCGTCCCCGTGGCCTGTGGCGCGGACTCCGCCGCGTCCAGAGGTCGCCGGCGGCGAGCCCCGTCGCCTGAGCCCTGCCATGTGGGCCCGGCCCGTCAGGTGATTAGCTTAGTGCTAATCACCGCTTAATTAACCCCCCCCTGACACTGACAGTGGGCCCCAGCGCCACTAACTTCTAATTAGGATTAAATTAACCCCTGTTTAACCCCCCTGTCACTGACGTGTGGGCCCCACACGTCAGGTTTGACCCGGACCAGCCCAGTTGACTGCTGACGTCATGCTTACTCAATGCTGACGCAATATATGAATTCTGGATTTAAATTTAATCAGAAAATTCCAGAAATTGTTTTAAACTTCAAAAATTCATATCAATTCAACCGTAGCTCAGATTAAAATAATTTATATATGAAAAATTATCAGAAAAATGCAATCTTTCCATCTGTACTAGTTTCATGCATGAAAAACCAACTTATACATGCTGAATATGGGAAAACACATTATGGCATATATAAGAGACTTAATTTAGAAATGCATTTGCACCTTTGGTTCAAATGGACTTCAAACCAAATGTTTACTAGTTACATTAGCTCAAAACAGCATCACATCTACATGCCATGCTCATGCATCATATTGTTGCATATGATTGTGTTTTGATTGCCGGCACCGTTCCTTCTCGATAGGTCCTGCTCCGGAGACGTTCCAGAGTACCTGTCTGTGAAGCAGTGCCCCCCTTGTTGATTTACCAGGCAAGCAAACCCCCTTGTTCATTTCGATAAAACCCTACTCTCTCGCTCCTGCTCTCAGTTATTGCATTAGGACAACAACGATTCATCTGCTACTTTGTGCTGCGGTAGTTGAACCCATTCCTCTGCATGACCTGTCATTGCCACAGTAAATAGTTGAAACCCACTAGCATGTGTAGGAGTTGATTGAAGCCATTGTTGTGTTCCTACCATGCTATGCCTGCTATTGCTTAGAGTTGTGTCAGGTCTGGTTCATTGGGAATGAATTGGAGTGTTACGATATGTTCTGATGCTGAGTGTTAAGTGTGTGAACACGATTTGGTAAAGGTAGCGGTGAGAGGCCATGTAGGAGTACATGGTGGGTTGTCTCGCTGGAACCGTCCTTAAGCACTGAGTTCTATGTATGTTGTCCAATGACTCGATACTACCACACATTGGGATCCTTAATTGACTCTCTCGGCTTATTAACCAACTTGATCTCTGTCCAGGAGTCGCAACTAGTTTCTGGTGTTTGTAGGTAGTGCTATTTTTCTACCAAGTGGCACCCGGCAGGGTGGGCTTGGGACAGACTAGGCACACGTGGCCCGGTGTACCGAGTGGCACCCGGTTGGTGGGCTCGGGAACCCTGCTCACATCGTTTGGGGCCGTGAGCGACACCCCGGCCGGATCTCCTTGCGGATGGAACCCGAATAGGCGATAAACCTGGACTAGAGTCTTGTGTGGTTAGTCAGGTCGTGGCCGACACCCTCGCCAGGCTTCCGCTTGAAGGTTGCCGAGATACATGACGTGTACATGGCGGTAAGTGGCGAGAGCGTGTGTGAAGAAGTACACCCCTGCAGGGTTAACATGATCTATTCGAATAGCCGAGTCCGCGGTTATGGACTTCTTGGATGCTTACATGGTACATAGACAACTTGAAGTGGATACTCTAAAATGCTCAAGACAAGTGTGAGTGCTATGGATGGCCTTCTCATAGGGAGACGGGGATGAATCCATAATAGTGTATTGTGTGGTGATTAGTGGACTCGTGTACGTTGTTTCACCTCCAGAGTTTCTGGTAGTCGTAGAACAGGATAGCCACAGAGTCAAAGCTGGCTTGCTGCAACTAAACCCCACATTACCCTCTTGATACAAATGCATGTATGATATGATCTGATGTAAGTCTTGCTGAGTACCTTTGTACTCATGTTGCTTTATTTATGTTTTTGCAGCGGAGACTTCGGTCTTACTAGGGTTCTCATGGACTTCGACTAGTAGCTAGTACCTCAGCTACGATCTTGATCGGATGTTGTAGATAGTCAGGCTTTCAGCCTTTTTCATTTATAGATGTCTGTACTCAGACATGTAATGCTTCCGCTTGTTGCTTGATTGCTCTGACTGTTGGGTCATGTGACCCCTGTTTGTAATAATGCTGTGATGGCTCTTCTGAGCCTTTATCTATTTGAGTTGTTGAGTTATGCTGTGATGCCATGTTGTACAGCACATACTTGCATGTTATGCGTACGTGTCATGTGTATTGCTATGTGTGGGATCTGACTATCTAGTTGTTTATCCTTAGTAGACTCTCTTACCGGGAAATGTCTCCTAGTGCTTCCACTGAGCCCTGGTAGCTTGCTACTGCTCCGGAACACTTAGGTTGGCCGGCATGTGTCCTTCCTCGATCTTGTGTCTGTCCCTTCGGGGAAATGTCACGCGATGAATACCGGAGTCCTGCTAGCCCGCTACAGCCCGGTTCACCGGAGTCCTGTTAGCCCAGTGCTACAGCCTGGATTCACTCACTGATGACCGACACGTTCGATGCTGGGTCATGGATGCCTGTCCCTGTAAGTTAGTGCCACTTTGGGTTTACGACTAGCCATGTCAGCCCGGGCTCTTTATCATATGATGCTAGCGACACCATCATATACGTGTGCCAAAAGGCGCAAACGGTCCCGGGCAAAGGTAAGGCGACACCGTGGGAATACCGTGCGTGAGGCCGCAAAGTGATATGAGTTGTTACATGCTAGATCAATGTGGCATTGAGTCGGGGTCCCGACTGCTTTGGTATCAGAGCCTGACTGCCTGTAGGTTTACCAAGCCATACTGGTCGAAGTTGAGTCTAGAAATTCTTTAGTTATGTAAGGGAATTGATTGTGGGTAGGAACGTAAGGCTCTTTTACTCCTTTACCTCATGGCCTTCTGATCTGAGTCATCCTATCCTTTCTACGGGGTTAAGGAACTAGGCTTTCTCTTCCGTCTATCAGGATCACGTGTTACTACTCCGTAGTCCCATAGGATTGGTTGATCAGAGTCATACCCCAGTTTTCGAGTATTTCCGGTGTAGTCTGTTTAGCATGATCTCAGAACCTTGAGTAATGCTGATGAGTATGTTATTACCCCATTCTAGTAGGATGTCTCATTCTGAGCATTTTACTGCCGTTATGCTGCCGGAATTTTCCTAAGGAGTTCGAGTGATATTAATTCCTTGTCCTACATTCTACAGTCTATAGCTAATGTTGATTGCATCCCTGGGTTTCGTTTCGCAGGATGTCATCAAGTTCTTTTGTTCGTAGCCAGAACCATGGAGATGGTAGGGATGAGGATCCTCCCGACCAGCCTTCGTTGGCAGAGTTCATGTTAGAAATGGAGAGGAACAAGCGTGAGTCTAACCGTTTGTTGGCACGTATCGAGGAGAACACCGCACATCAGTTCAAAGGGTCTGCTACCATTCATGACTTCATTCGTTTGCACCCACCTACCTTTCATCATTCCATCGAGCCACTCGATGCAGATGACTGGCTCCGTAGCATCACTCATAAGCTGCGTTCCGTGAGCGTAGCTGAAGATGACAAGGTCACCTATGCCACATACCACCTGGAAGGTCCTGCTAGTCTTTGGTGGCAGAACTATGAGGCTATGCTTCCAGCTGGCCAGATTCCTACCTGGAAGGATTTCACTGAGTCTTTTCGCGAGCATCACATTCCGCAGGCCCTCCTTGATCGCAAGAGAGAAGAGTTCTGCAGTTTCACCCAGAGTAAGATGGCTGTTGATGCTTATAGCAGAGAGTTCGAGAACCTCGCCCGTTATGCCACAGAAGAAGTGTCCACGGACGCCAAGAAGCAGGCTAGGTTCCGAAAGGGTCTCAACCCCAAGTTGCGCCGTGATCTCCACCTGCATCATTGCGACACATTCCAAGCCCTTGTGAACAAGGCCATTAATGCAGAGACAGCTCAGCTCACTTACGAGGAGTCTCGTAAGCACACCCGTGATTTGGGATCTTCCTCCGGTTCTAGTTCCCAGAAACGCCGGATTTGGGTTCCAAACTCCGCTCTTCCTTCCGGATATGCACCGAGGCCATCCTATGTGGTGCCTTCCCCAGCTCAGTCGTATGTTCCACCCAGGCCTACTGGTAGACCGCTTGTTAGTGCGGGTCCCCGTCCAACCTCAGGGACTTGCTTCACATGCGGGAAGCCAGGACACTATGCACGTGACTGCTCTCAGACTAGTTATGCTCCACCCAAGGCCGAGAAGACTGTTGGCTGTATTAAGCCATCACGCAAGATGATCAGTGTCAAGTCAGTTCCCACTGAACGTGGACGTGTGCATCACGTCTCAGCTAAAGACGCTCATGATGATCCAGATGTCGTTCTTGGTACACTCCTTGTCAATTGCCACCCAGCATCAGTTCTATTCGATACTGGAGCATCTCACTCCTTCATTTCTGAAGGCTATGCTCGCTTGCACGACATGTCATTTTGGGATATGCCAACTCCACTTGAAATCCAAACCCCAGGGTCTAGATGGCAGACCACCAGAATCAGCCATGGTAACGAAATCCTTGTTGATAGACTTGTATTCCTTGCATCACTTGTAGCCCTAAAGTCCTCAGATATTAACATCATCCTGGGTATGGACTGGATGACAGCTCATCATGCCAAGATTGATTGTTACACAAGATCTGTTCAGCTTACACACCCGTCTGTCAAGATAGTCACCGTCTCCACTAGAGTTGCAAAGCGTCAGCTCTATTCTCTTAATGCCAGCCCTCTTCCAGACCTTGAAGATATCCCGGTAGTCCGCGACTTTCCGGATGTCTTTCCAGAGGAACTGCCAGGTGTTCCACCTGACAGAGATGTAGAGTTCGTCATAGATCTTATCCCAGGGACAGCTCCAATCTCCCGGAGACCTTACAAGATGGCACCCCTAGAACTAGCCGAGCTTAAGAAACAACTCGATGAGTCCTTGCAAAAGGGTTTCATCCGTACTAGTTCTTCTCCTTGGGCTTGCCCCGTCCTCTTTGTCAAGAAGAAAGACGGTACGGACTGGATGGTTGTAGATTATCGCCCCGTTAATTTGGTCACGATAAAGAACAAGTATCCGCTTCCCAGGATCAACGACCTGTATGATCAGCTCGCTGGATCCTCAGTCTTCTCCAAGATGGATTTAAGGTTAGGCTACCATCAAATCAAAATCAGAAACAGGGACATTCCCAAGACAGCTTTTGTCACCCGTTATGGCCAGTACGAGTACACGGTCATGTCTTTTGGTCTAACCAACTCTCCAGCTACATTCTCCCGCTTGATGAACTCGATCTTCATGGAGTACTTAGATAAGTTCGTCGTGGTTTACCTCGATGATATTCTTATTTACTCGAAGAATGAGGAAGAGCATGCCGAACATCTTAGACTTGTGTTAGAAAAACTCAGAGAGCACCGCCTTTATGCCAAGTTCTCCAAGTGTGAATTTTGGTTGTCAGAAGTGACCTACTTAGGCCACGCAATCTCTGGTAAGGGCATTGCTGTCAATCCCGAGAGAGTTCAAGCCGTTCTTGATTGGACTCCACCTGAAGCAGTCAAACAAGTTAGGAGTTTCCTTGGCCTAGCCAGCTATTGTCGCCGCTTTGTTGAAAACTTCTCCAAAGTAGCCAAACCCCTCACGGAACTTCTCAAGAAAGATAAAAAGTTCGAGTGGTCCCCACAGTGTGAGTACAGTTTTCAGGAGCTGAAAAGACGCCTGACTTCTGCTCCCATACTTGTGCCACCGGATTTCACTAAAGACTTTATTATCTACTGCGACGCCTCACGACAAGGACTAGGTTGCATTCTTATGCAGGATCGTCATGTGATTGCCTATGCATCTCGACAGTTGCATCCACATGAGGAGAATTATCCTACACATGATCTAGAGCTTGCAGCCGTAGTCTATGCACTCAAGACCTGGCGACATTACCTCCTTGGTAAACGTTGCGAGATCTACACTGATCACCAGAGTCTCAAGTATATCTTCACCCAACCGGATCTGAACCTTAGGCAAAGACGTTGGTTGGAGTTGATTACAGATTATGATCTAGGGATTACCTACACCCCAGGCAAAGCCAATGTCATGGCTGATGCACTAAGCCGTAAATCCTATTGCAACAATCTCATGTTGCAGCAAGGCCAACCACTTCTCCATGAGGAATTCTGTAAGCTTAACCTTCACATTGCTCCTCACGGATTCCTTTCTACCTTGGTGGTGAAACCTACTCTTGAGGATCAGATCATAACTAGCCAGCAATATGATACGGGTATTTCTCGTATCAAGGATAACGTTAAGAAGGGAGTTGCTGGTAGTTTCTCTGTTGATGCTCGAGGTGTTGTTTTCTTTGGAAACCGCCTGGTGGTCCCCAAGAAGCAACATCTTCGACAATTGATTCTTAAGGAGGCGCATGAATCTCCTCTCACGATTCATCCCGGTAGCACTAAGATGTATCAGGACCTACGCCAGAGGTTCTGGTGGACTAGGATGAAGAGAGAAATCGCCGACTTCGTTGCTAATTGTGACGTATGTCGTCGTGTTAAGGCAGAGCATCAAAGACCTGCTGGCACCCTTCAGCCTTTAGCTATTCCTGAATGGAAATGGGATAAAGTTGGTATGGACTTCATCACCGGCTTTCCCAGGACCAAGAGAGGGAATAACGCTATCTTCGTAGTCGTTGATCGTCTTTCCAAAGTGGCTCACTTCCTTCCTGTTCGAGAGAGTATCACTGCTAGTCAGCTTGCTGACTTATATATTTCTCGAATAGTGTCACTTCATGGTGTTCCACTAGAGATCAATTCAGACCGTGGCAGTCTTTTCACTTCTCACTTCTGGGAGAGCTTCCAAACTGCCATGGGAACCCATCTTTCCTTCAGTACCGCTTTCCACCCTCAGTCGAGTGGTCAGGTGGAACGGGTCAATCAAATTCTCGAAGACATGCTCAGAGCTTGCGTTATCTCATTCGGTATGGATTGGGAGAAATGTCTTCCTTTCGCCGAGTTTGCTTATAACAATAGCTACCAATCCAGCCTCAAGAAAGCTCCTTTTGAGGTTCTCTATGGACGAAGATGTCGAACACCTTTGAACTGGTCAGAAACCGGTGAAAGACAACTCTTTGGACCGGACATGATCCAGGAGGCAGAAGAGCAAGTTCGCATCATTCGTGAGAATTTGAAAACAGCCCAATCTCGTCAAAAGAGTCAGTATGATCATCATCATAAGGATATGACTTATGAAGTTGGCGAAAAGGCTTACCTTCGGGTTACTCCTTTGAAGGGTACCCATCGTTTCGGTATCAAGGGCAAGTTGGCTCCTCGTTACATTGGTCCCTTTCGCATTCTCGCCAAACGAGGAGAGGTTGCCTACCAATTGGAACTACCCCCATATCTTTCTCGAGTTCATGATGTCTTCCACGTCTCTCAACTCAGGCGTTGCTTCTCGGATCCTATCCGCCGAGTGGACCACGAAACGCTTGATCTCCAAGATAACCTCACATACCGAGAGTACCCGGTTCGCATTCTTGATCAAGCCGAACGTGTTACCCGACGTCAAAACATCAAGTTTCTCAAAGTTCAGTGGTCTCATCATTCCGAGAGAGAAGCTACTTGGGAGCGAGAAGATCGTCTTCGACTGGAGTACCCCGCTTTCTTTCCGTCGACCCCTGAATCTCGGGACGAGAGTTTTCAAGAGGGGGCGAGTTGTCACATCCCTAGTCTGGTATGACTTAGACTAGCTAGCCATTTGTGCATCATATTTAAATTTGAAATGAGGATTGGTGGAACCCTCAGAATCATTTTTGAAAATGACCCAAATAAAAATTTCTCCAAAAGGGTCCAATAAAATGCTCATGTTGCCCTCTGAAAATATTGGACAGAGATAAAAATCAAAAGAATATTTTTAGGAGCTCATGGATATTTATTTTGGCCATTTGGATTAATTTGATAAATATTTGCATTGGAAATATATTTCTATATATATGAAATATGGTCCAAAAATTATGCCATTCATAAAGGAGCTCTGGAATAATATATCTAGCCCCTGCAAAAATTGGCATAAGGTGATAAAATGATTTAATATTTTAATTAAATCAAAACAAATGTCAGAAATTAGAAAACAAAAATAAAAGAAGGAGGGGCTTACCTGGGGCTCTCCCCCCTGTGCAGCCCAGCAGCAGGCCGGCCCAGCCAGCAGGCGGCCCAGCCCGCCCCCTCCTCTGTCGTCTTCGTCCTCGACAGAGGGAGGGGAGCGTGCCCGGCGCGCGCGCGCGCCACCGCGCCACGCCACCTCCCTCCCTGCTTGCCTGGAGCCTCCTCGTCGCCCTGGGACGCCGGACGACGCCACGCAGCCCCCCCGTACCCTCTCACTCTCCCTCGCCCTCCTCCTCTCCCCCTGCTCTCCCCCTCGCA
Organism: Triticum dicoccoides; assembly: GCF_002162155.2. NCBI lineage: Eukaryota > Viridiplantae > Streptophyta > Magnoliopsida > Poales > Poaceae > Triticum > Triticum dicoccoides. The sequence continues at coordinate 435,517,849 of NC_041393.1, read as the reverse complement.
CACCCGAGCGCCATCGCCGCCGCCGCTCGCCGTTGCCGTGGCCACCGGCCTCCCCTCGCCTCCCCGACACGCTTCCGAGCTCCGCCACAACCCCCTCCACCTCCTCGTCGAGCCACGAACCTCCGGACGCCCTGTGTAGCCGCCGTCGCCATCGTCTTCCTCCTCGGACGCCGTCGACCGCCGACTCCGATTCGCCGTCTCCAACGCGTCCCCGGCCACAACGAGCAGCCCTGGAGGTCCGCGGTGAGCTCCGCCGCCGTTCCCCTCTCTTCTCCCCCTCGTTTCCGCGCCGTAGCGCCGTTCCCCACCACGGCCGAAGCCTCTCGCCGCCGTTCATGTCGCCATCGCCGTCTCGGCCCGCCTCCGCCCAAACCGAGCCTTCCATCGCGCTCCCAGTGCCACGAGGGTGCCGCCGAGCCCCTCAGGTGGCCTCCCCGTGCCCCGCAGCCCGTTCCCGCTCGAAGCCGAGCTCCGGCCGCCGCCGCGAGCTTTGCTCCGGCGAGCTCCGGCCTTCCCCGCTCCTCCCACCTGCCCTACCAGATGCGCGAGAGCCCGGGCTATGCCCCGGTGCTCTCAGACGCCGTCCCCGTGGCCTGTGGCGCGGACTCCGCCGCGTCCAGAGGTCGCCGGCGGCGAGCCCCGTCGCCTGAGCCCTGCCATGTGGGCCCGGCCCATCAGGTGATTAGCTTAGTGCTAATCACCGCTTAATTAACCCCCCCTGACACTGACAGTGGGCCCCAGCGCCACTAACTTCTAATTAGGATTAAATTAACCCCTGTTTAACCCCCCTGTCACTGACGTGTGGGCCCCACACGTCAGGTTTGACCCGGACCAGCCCAGTTGACTGCTGACGTCATGCTTACTCAATGCTGACGCAATATATGAATTCTGGATTTAAATTTAATCAGAAAATTCCAGAAATTGTTTTAAACTTCAAAAATTCATATCAATTCAACCGTAGCTCAGATTAAAATAATTTATATATGAAAAATTATCAGAAAAATGCAATCTTTCCATCTGTACTAGTTTCTTGCATGAAAAACCAACTTATACATGCTGAATATGGGAAAACACATTATGGCATATATAAGAGACTTAATTTAGAAATGCATTTGCACCTTTGGTTCAAATGGACTTCAAACCAAATGTTTACTAGTTACATTAGCTCAAAACAGCATCACATCTACATGCCATGCTCATGCATCATATTGTTGCATATGATTGTGTTTTGATTGCCGGCACCGTTCCTTCTTGATAGGTCCTGCTCCGGAGACGTTCCAGAGTACCTGTCTGTGAAGCAGTGCCCCCCTTGTTGATTTACCAGGCAAGCAAACCCCCTTGTTCATTTCGATAAAACCCTACTCTCTCGCTCCTGCTCTCAGTTATTGCATTAGGACAACAACGATTCATCTGCTACTTTGTGCTGCGGTAGTTGAACCCATTCCTCTGCATGACCTGTCATTGCCACAGTAAATAGTTGAAACCCACTAGCATGTGTAGGAGTTGATTGAAGCCATTGTTGTGTTCCTACCATGCTATGCCTGCTATTGCTTAGAGTTGTGTCAGGTCTGGTTCATTGGGAATGAATTGGAGTGTTACGATATGTTCTGATGCTGAGTGTTAAGTGTGTGAACACGATTTGGTAAAGGTAGCGGTGAGAGGCCATGTAGGAGTACATGGTGGGTTGTCTCGCTGGAACCGTCCTTAAGCACTGAGTTCTATGTATGTTGTCCAATGACTCGATACTACCACACATTGGGATCCTTAATTGACTCTCTCGGCTTATTAACCAAATTGATCTCTGTCCAGGAGTCGCAACTAGTTTCTGGTGTTTGTAGGTAGTGCTATTTTTCTACCAAGTGGCACCCGGCAGGGTGGGCTTGGGACAGACTAGGCACACGTGGCCCGGTGTACCGAGTGGCACCCGGTTGGTGGGCCCGGGAACCCTGCTCACATCGTTTGGGGCCGTGAGCGACACCCCGGCCGGATCTCCTTGCGGATGGAACCCGAATAGGCGATAAACCTGGACTAGAGTCTTGTGTGGTTAGTCAGGTCGTGGCCGACACCCTCGCCAGGCTTCCGCTTGAAGGTTGCCGAGATACATGACGTGTACATGGCGGTAAGTGGCGAGAGCGTGTGTGAAGAATTACACCCCTGCAGGGTTAACATGATCTATTCGAATAGCCGAGTCCGCGGTTATGGACTTCTTGGATGCTTACATGGTACATAGACAACTTGAAGTGGATACTCTAAAATGCTCAAGACAAGTGTGAGTGCTATGGATGGCCTTCTCGTAGGGAGACGGGGATGAATCCATAATAGTGTATTGTGTGGTGATTAGTGGACTCGTGTACGTTGTTTCACCTCCAGAGTTTCTGGTAGTCGTAGAACAGGATAGCCACAGAGTCAAAGCTGGCTTGCTGCAACTAAACCCTGCATTACCCTCTTGATACAAATGCATGTATGATAGGATCTGATGTAAGTCTTGCTGAGTACCTTTGTACTCATGTTGCTTTATTTATGTTTTTGCAGCGGAGACTTCGGTCTTACTAGGGTTCTCATGGACTTCGACTAGTAGCTAGTACCTCAGCTACGATCTTGATCGGATGTTGTAGATAGTCAGGCTTTCAGCCTTTTTCATTTATAGATGTCTGTACTCAGACATGTAATGCTTCCGCTTGTTGCTTGATTGCTCTGACTGTTGGGTCATGTGACCCCTGTTTGTAATAATGCTGTGATGGCTCTTCTGAGCCTTTATCTATTTGAGTTGTTGAGTTATGCTGTGATGCCATGTTGTACAGCACATACTTGCATGTTATGCGTACGTGTAATGTGTATTGCTATGTGTGGGATCTGACTATCTAGTTGTTTATCCTTAGTAGACTCTCTTACCGGGAAATGTCTCCTAGTGCTTCCACTGAGCCCTGGTAGCTTGCTACTGCTCCGGAACACTTAGGTTGGCCGGCATGTGTCCTTCCTCGATCCTGTGTCTGTCCCTTCGGGGAAATGTCACGCGATGAATACCGGAGTCCTGCTAGCCCGCTACAGCCCGGTTCACCGGAGTCCTGTTAGCCTAGTGCTACAGCCTGGATTCACTCGCTGATGACCGACACGTTCGATGCTGGGTCATGGATGCCTGTCCCTGTAAGTTAGTGCCACTTTGGGTTTACGACTAGCCATGTCAGCCCGGGCTCTTTATCATATGGATGCTAGCGACACCATCATATACGTGTGCCAAAAGGCGCAAACGGTCCCGGGCAAAGGTAAGGCGACACCGTGGGAATACCGTGCGTGAGGCCGCAAAGTGATATGAGGTGTTACATGCTAGATCAATGTGGCATTGAGTCGGGGTCCTGACAATTTATTCAATAAGTTGCGAATGCTCGTAATCCTCAATCAGATCCTAGAATTCAACCTTTCGGCTCAGACGTCATTTTAAACCTGAGCTGAATCTCGACCAAACAAATTGTTGTCGTTTTTACCCCTAAGCTTACTCAACTTATCCATCCTTAATCAGAGTGTTTGCTTCTGATCCTTTGATTTGGAAATCATAATTCCTTTACATGTGAGCTTTGAATTAGCCAGTTGCTTCTATAATACAGTACCTTTGCATTGTTTCTTCCTCTGGTTGTGTGCCGATACTCACATCAGCTTCGCTATGGACCGTCGGATCCTTTGTTGAAATATCATCCGACAGTGTCCTTCGTATACAAAAACCTTGAGAAATTCTTTCCCTAATACATAATGCCTTCGGTAAATTGTATCCTCTCATTTTGTCACCCATGCTCTACTATCGAGCTTGTGTTATTTACTATTGAAGTTTGTGGTATAAGTTCCCAAGATGCCCCTAAGGGTTGAACCTATGCCTTCCCAGATCCGGGTAAACCCAAGAGCTATCATGAGTCATACTCTTCTGGTGTTTTGGTAGATAAAATTTAAACATTACAACTTCTTCGAAAAATGAGAAGTGAATGAAAGGTTATGCATTGGAGAAGTGGGAGTTGACCTTGAACTGTGTGTTCATGCCCATGGACACGATGTAGATCCTATCATAGAAGCTTCTTGTAATAATAACTATTTCCTTGATATGATATCATCTGGTATCTATGTATTGATCCTTTGCAATCGTGGTCCCGACCACATTTTCTCCTTGATTCGATTTCTCAGACAAGTTAAAGTACTTGTCTTCTGCAGATCAATACATCTGTCGAACCTTTACTTTGATCTACCATCGAGTATTATACTCTGGTATCTTGAGAATATCATGGAACTGCATAACTTCTTATGGGTTCTTCATAAACTGTTATTTCTCACTGATTCCATTTTTTCGGGGTTCTGGGTTGTCGTCAACCTAGAACATCGATAACTGAATTGAGTCCGCATCGTGATTAAACAAGTATTAGGAATCTTCTTTACTTACGTGTTTGTACTCGATCACGTCGTTCTAGCCTGATCGATCATACCAGTATCATGTTGATTTTAATTGTGCTACCTGGTCCTTATTCCTGGAGCACCACTTTCGGTGATGAGCTAAGATTACACCAATCTTCCTTGTATTATCGTTTCACCTCGAACAGCAAGCTTGATTCCGAGTTGGTGTTGTATCCGTGGTTCCAACAATCTTTCGCTGATTAGTCCTTTTGCTCGATGCGGTCGTTGTTCGATTGCTTCTCCGTGGAGCCACTCGACAAAATTTGTCATGATCATCATCAACATCCCAGGATATCGATCGAATTCATGATGATAAATGTCATCCTTGTCCCTTTGTAACTTGAGTTACCATCGACTACATCCTTACCTTCCTTTCCTCACAAACTTGTTCATGTTATGGATGCAACTTGCTATCCAACTTATGTTATGTTCTACCTTGGAGTATTACCTTCTTTTACGTCAAGGATGTTGTGAGAATTTCACCACCTATTATGAATTCTTGATACAAGTGATACATCTCGCCATCTACATTCAGTTCTTGGTCCCCGTGTTGTTTCTAACCTGAATACCGACAATTGAACTATGATGCGTGAATTCAAAACTTCTAGCAACCCTATTACTTTGAATTAAATGGTCGATAGTTTCATTCTATGTCTTGTGGTTATCGAATCACCATTCTAACATTGATCATGCTACCTGAGCCCATATTTCGGGTGCACCTTTAATCCAATGTTTAATTGTGTATGTTTCCTCGAGCATACATCATTATACCATTTGACCTGAGAAATTATATCTTTGTGTTCACGCAACTGTGGAAATCCATGTTTTTGGAAGTCTTGATGAATTATCATTGAGTCCACCAGCCACCTCCTCATCCTCTCCTTGGTTTAATGATGAACTCTTGTTTCAGAACTCGCTTCCATAGTTCATTGCCCGAGAATCTTATAATGTCATTTCATCAATTTGTGTTGCACATTTTCTTCTCAGGTATCCTGACACCAATCAGATCTGAATCTCGGTCAGATATGATGGTTGGAACATATTCCCAAGAGTTTTAACATTGGTCTTTAACCCGATAAGGTGATGTCATCCTAACACACTTGCCCGGAGGACCTATTGTTAGAGTTTCCTTTTTAGCATGGTTAGCCATTCTTCCATGAGGAAAATTGTAAGACTTATTCTATGAGTGTTCTGAATGGATCCTTTGTGTATCCAAAGACCGACCTTTGATTGAAGACCATGTCAATGCTATCTCGAAGCAAGTCGGTGGTACTCCGATCTTCAATAAGAACAGTTGAGGCAATGCTATCTTTTCTTTATCAATTATCCAAAACAATGTTGTATGGGTATTGTCATCAAATTCCTCTCCCCTTACCTAAATGGTTTCTACTTTCTATCCCGTCGTGGATATCTTGCTCTGCTTGTCCTTGGGAAGGGTATACCCCTGGTACATGCATCAAACACATTTTCCTTTCCATTGTTCTGTTTGATCTGATGATCACCTTTTCCTTTCCATTGATTTGTTTAACCTTCCTTGTGATTCATATGATCTAGGCAGTAATATTCTTCTGCTAATGTAAACACCTTGGTGTACAACCGTGTCAGTAAGACCCTGCTGCATTTGTCGACAGCATTCCGGTAACCACCGATGGAAGAGAACTTTGACTTTTGGTCCGCCTCATTCAACGAGCAGGAAAATGGTTCTCTTCGTCCCTCACCCTTGGTACCGATGTTGACGTCGACATAACTGACAGGTTTTCCTCTGACCTACATTGCTATCATGATCGTGCATGATCACAACGGCCTCCCTAATTTCTTTTAACCCACATGGTGGGCCCATAACCCACAGTTCCACAGGATCAAAACCTAACTCTCCTGTACACCCCTGTTGCTAAAGTTATTTCTCGCATTTGACTCCATATATAATTCATGGGTCAACTTCCTAGAGATGATCTATTCTGGTATCACACGCAATACTTACTCTCGCTGCTCTGAACCCCTTTCTCACTCTGGTTCAGACTTCGAGCAACTATCTATCCGCTTGGAACCTCTTATTGTACCTTCATACCTTACTCTCGATGTATTTTATATGTCAACTCGAGAGATAATATTATGCTCATTCATGGGTTAACCCTAGATTGTTTCCCTCATTCTCTACCTCTTAAATCTCGGGATGAGATTTCTTGTAGTGGAGGAGAATTGTGACGCCCGGATAATCAAGCCACAGTAACCTCTGCTAATGATGCCACGTCACCTCCGTTACTGTCGCTAATCTCGCGTTAGTTCCAAACGAGTCGAATTCATATTGAATTCTTGTCAAACATGAAAAACTTTCAAACATTAAAACAAAAATGTTCGGTATGTGACTTAATTAAGTTTACTAAATTAGGTACAACCTATATATTTTTACAAAACTAAAATGTTAGGTAGATAAAGAGAAAATAGAAAAGAAATAAAATAAATAAAAGAAAAGAAAACAAAGAAACCCCCCGCCCCCTGGGCCACGGCCCAGTTGGCCTAGCGACCAGGCCGGCCCACCCCACGCCCCAGCCTACTAACCCCGGTCCGCACGACAG
>NC_041393.1:435431858-435510516 GCF_002162155.2 Triticum dicoccoides | reverse complement strand
CCCACTCTCTCCTCGCGCCCCCTCCTCTCGGTCCCGATCTGGATCGGGGGCAGGGACCCCGTCGCCCTGCTTCTACCTCACCGGCGTCGCTTCCTCATCGGACCGCCCCATCATCGTCGCCGCCTCCTCGTCCTCCTCCCCGCCGGAAACTCCCCAAGCACGGAGCCACTCGACCCCGACGCCGGCACCTACCCCGAAAAATGCCGCCCCATGCTGGGCTTCCTCCTCTGGCCGCTAGACGCCGCCACCGACTCCGGCCACCCCAAGCCTACCTTGAGCCTACTGCCATGCCCTACGGCTCCACTGTGAGCTCCGTCGCGAAATCCCTCTCCCCCTGTGCTTGATTCCGCTGCCTAGCCATCATCCCGTTGAGCACCGAGCTCCGGCCACCGCCATGGGCGACGAGCACCACGCTCCCACCCCCCTCTGCTCGTACGCGCTACGCCAACACGTTCATGGAGCTCCGTAGAGGCCGCATGTGTTGTTTGTTCAGTCAACTCCCTCACGTAGCCCGCTTCTGCGGAGCTCCCGCTCCGGTCGTTGCCTCAGTTCATTGCCGTCCCCATTCCCTACCATCTCCGGTCGAGGTAGAGCCCCCGTTCGACACACGCTGTTTTGCGTGCGTTCAAACGCATCTGGCCTCATCCAAAATGGTGCTCGGTGCGTGTTTTCCGACACGCTCCGGCGTGTCGCCACCGTCGGTTTGGTCATCGGCGCGCCGACCATTCAATACGCCCCGTGGGCCACCAACAAGTGGACCCCACGAGGGTTAACCACTAACCCCCCACTAATGTGTGAGCCCCTGCCTCTAATTAGGTTAGATAAAAATAATAAACACTATTATTAGAGTAGTCACTGACAACCTGGCCCATATACTAATTTGTTCAATTAATTTATTTAGAACGTGTAATTATAAACAGTCCTTGACTACTCGGTCCCGTTGGACCCAGTTGACTAGTCAACTCTGCTGACCGGGCACTCCTAGTTAGTGACAGGTGGGACCCCCTGGGCCCCTCTGACTTTGTTGACCAGTCAATTGGTCAACAGTTGACTGGCTGACTCAGCCCCTGGCCCCACATGTCAGTCTTAGTAGCACATGTGTGGGTACACTTTTGTGTACCCGTAGTAATTCTACTTTTTTCAATTTAAATTAAATTCATAAAATGTATAAACTTTGAAAATTAATATAAAATAATCCCTAACTCGAATACATGAAAGTTGGTCGGAACAACGAGATGAATCCAAATACATAGTCCGTTCGTCCACCAGACATCCCTAGCATAGCAAACATTCAACAATCCTCCTTCCGTTCGTCTGTCCGAAAATGCCAAACACCTGGGATACTTTCCCGGATGTTTCCCCCCTTCGCCGGTATCACCTATCGATGCGTTAGATCACCCCTAGCACTACGTATTGCCATGTTATACTTTGTGATGCTTTGATTGCTCTATTATTTATTGTGTTCCCCTCCGTTACTTCTTTCCGGTAGACCTCGAGACCGTTGCCGATACCCCTGTGATCGACTACATCGACGACGGCCCCTTCTTCTTGCCAGAGCAACCAGGAAAGCCCCCCCCCCTCTTGATCACTAAATATCGCCTATTCTTCTCTCTACTGCTTGCATTAGAGTAATGTAGCATGTTACTGCCGGTTAAGCCTATTCTGTGCATAGCCTGTCATTGTTGCTACACTTGTTGATACCTTACCCGCAATCCTAAATCCATAGTATAGGATGCTAGTTTATCATCAATGGCCCTACATTCTTGTCAGTCTGCCTTGCTATACTATCGGGCCGTGATCACTCGGGAGGTGATCACGGGTATATACTATACATATATACATACTATTCAGATCGTGACTAAAGTCGGGTCGGCTCGTTGAGTACCCGCAAGTGATTCGCATATGGGGGTTGGAAGGACAGGTGGCTCCATCCCGGTAGAGGTGGGCTTGGGTTCCCAACGGCCCCCGACTGTTACTTTGAGGTGGAACGACAGGGCAGGTTGAGACCACCTAGGCGAGAGGTGGGCCTGGCCCTGGTCGGCGTCCGTGGTTACTTCAAAATAACATGCTTAACGAGATCTTGGTATTTGATCTGAGTCTGGCCACTGGCCTATACGCACTAACCAACTACATGGGAACAGTTATGGGCACTCGACGTCGTGGTATCAACCGAAGCCTTCTTGACATCAGCGGCTGAGCAGCGCGCGCCGGGTTGGACCGCATAACGCAACTTCCTTTGTAATGGAGGTTGCTAGGTCTGCTCAGTGGCCGCGTTTGCAACGTGCAGGTGTGCAATGGGCAATGGGCCCAGACCCCTGCGCGCATGGGATTTAGACCGGCGTGCTGACCTCTCTGTTGTGCCTAGGTGGGGCTGCGACGTGTTGATCTTCTGAGGCCGGGCATGACCCAGGAAAGTGTGTCCGGCAAAAGGGGATCGAGTGTGTTGGGTTATGTGGTGCACCCTTGCAGGGAAGTTGATCTATTCGAATAGCTGTGTCCCTCGGTAAAAGGACGACCCGAAGTTGTACCTTGACCTTATGACAACTAGAACTGGATACTTAATAAAAGACACCCAGACAAGTTCAAGAGACAACCCGGTGATCGCTTTCCCACAGGACGACGAGGGGAGGACCGTCGGGTAGGATTATGCTATGCGATGCTACTTTGAGGACTTCAATCTACTCTATTCTACATGCTGCAAGACGGAGGTTGCCAGAAGCGTAGTCTTCGATAGGACTAGCTATCCCCCTCTTATTCTGGTATTCTGCAGTTCAGTCCACCGATATTGCCCCTTGATAACCCACAAGTATAGGGGATCGCAACAGTTTTCGAGGGTAGAGTATTCAACCCAAATTTGTTGATTCGACACAAGGGGAGCCAAAGAATATTCTCAAGTATTAGCAACTAAGTTGTCAATTCAACCACACCTAGAAACTTAGTATCTGCAGCAAAGTGTTTAGTAGCAAAGTAATATGATAATGGTGGTAAGGGTAACAAAAGTAAAGACAGCAAAAGTAATGTTTTTGGTATTTTGTAGTGATTGTAACAGTAGCAATGGAAAAGTAAATAAGCAAGAACCATTATATGGAAAACTCGTAGGCATCGGATTAGCAACGGATAATTATGCCGGATGCGGTTCGTCATGTAACAGTCATAACATAGGGTGACACAGAACTAGCTCCAATTCATCAATGTAATGTAGGCATGTATTCCGTATATAGTCATACGTGCTTATGGAAAAGAACTTGCATGACATCTTTTGTCCTACCCTCCCGTGGCAGCGGGGTCCTATTGGAAACTAAGGGATATTAAGGCCTCCTTTTAATAGAGAACCGGAACAAAGCATTAGCACATAGTGAATACATGAACTCCTCAAACTATGGTCATCACCGGGAGTGGTCCCGATTATTGTCACTTCGGGGTTGCCAGATCATAACACATAGTAGGTGACTATAGACTTGCAAGATAGGATCAAGAACAGACATATATTCATGAAAACTTAATAGGTTCAGATCTGAAATCATGGCACTCGGGCCCTAGTGACAAGCATTAAGCGTAGCAAAGTCATAGCAACATCAATCTCAGAACATAATGGATACTAGGGATCAAACCCTAACAAAACTAACTCGGTTACATGATAAATCTCATGCAACCCATCACCGTCCAGCAAGCCTACGACGGAATTACTCACGCACGGCGGTGAGCATCATGAAATTGGTGATGGAGGATGGTTGATGATGACGATGGTGACGAATCCCCTTCTCCGGTGCCCCGAACGGACTCCAGATCAGCCCTCCCGGGAGAGATTAGGGCTTGGCGGCGGCTCCATATCATAAAACGCGATGATTTCTTCTCTCTGATTTTTTTTCTCCCCAAAAGCCAATATATGGAGTTGGAGTTGGCGTCGGAGGGCCACTAGGGGGCCCAAGAGGTAGGGGGCGCGCCCAGGGGGGCGCACCTCCCACCCTCGTGGACATGGTGTGGGTCCCCTGGTCTTCATCTTTGGCAAGTATTTTTTATTGTTTTTTCTAAGGTGTTCCGTGGAGTTTCAGGTCATTCCGAGAACTTTTTTTTTCTGCACATAAAACAACACCATGGCAATTCTGCTGACACAGCGTCAGTCCGGGTTAGTTCCATTCAAATCATACAAGTTAGAGTCCAAAGCAAGGGAAAAAGTGTTTGGAAAGGTAGATACGACGGAGACGTATCAACTCCCCCAAGCTTAAACCCTTGCTTGTCCTCAAGCAATTCAGTTGACAAACTCAAAGAGAAAAAGTAAAACTTTTACAAACTGTGTTTGCTCTTGTTGTTGTAAACATGAAAAGCCAGCATTCAAGTTTCAGCAATCATTATGAACTAACCATACTCATAATAACATGTAGGTCTCACAATTACTCATATCAATAGCATAATCAGCTAGCGAGCCATAATAATAGAACTCGGATGACAACACTTTCTCAAAATAATCATAACATGATATAACAAAATGGTATCTCGCTAGCCCTTTCTGAGATCGCAAAACATAAATGCAGAGCACCTTTAAAGATCAAGGACTGACTAAACATTGTAATTCATGGTAAAAGAGATCCAGTCAAGTCATACCCAATATAAACCAATTATAATGAATGCAAACGACAGTGTGCTCTCCAGCGGGTGCTTTTTAATAAGAAGGGTGATGACTCAACATAAAAGTAAATAGATAGGCCCTTCGCAGAGGGAAGCAGGGATTTGTAGAGGTGCCAGAGCTCGGTTTTGAAATAGAGATAAATTATATTTTGAGCGGCATACTCTCATTGTCAACATAATAACTAAAAGACGACGAGTCGACGATATCTTCCATTTTAAACAAATTATAGGCGGTTCCCAAACAGAATGGTAAAGTTTATACTCCCCCTCCTCCACAAGCATCAATCCATGGCTTGCTCGAAACAACGAGTGCCTCCAACATTCAACGGGTCCCAGGGGGAGTTTTGTTTGCAGTTATTTTGATTTAGTTTGCAAAGCATGGGACTGGGCATCCCGGTTACCAACCATTTTCTCGTGAATGAGGAGCGGAGTCCACTCCTCTTGAGAATAACCCACCTAACACGGAAGATAAGGGCAGCTCTAGTTGACATATGAGCTAATCAAGCATGCAAAACAGAATGTTTATTTGAAGGTTTAGAATTTGGCACATACAAATTTACTTGGAACGGCAGGTAAATACCGCATATAGGTAGGTATAGTGGACTCATATGGAACAACTTTGGGGTTTAAGGAGTTTGGATGCACAAGCAGTATTCCCGCTTAGTACAGGTGAAGGCTAGCAAAAGACTGGGGAGCGACCAACTCAAAGAGCGACAACAGTCGTAAACATGCATTAAAATTAATTTACACCGAATACAAACATGAGTAGGATATAATCCACCATCAACATAAATATCATGAAGGCTATGTTGATTTGATTCAACTACATGCGTGAACATGTGCCAAGTCGAGTCACTCAATTCATTTAAAGGAGGATAACATCCCATCATACCACATCATAATCATTCTAATAGCATGTTGGCACGCAAGGTAAACTATTATAACTCCTAGCTAATCAAGCATGGCACAAGCAACTATAATCTCTAAATGTCATTGCAAATATGTTTACTTCATAATAGCTGACTCAGGAACGATGAATCATCATATTTACAAAAACAAGAGAGGTCGAGTTCATACCAGCTTTTCTCATCCCAATAAGTCCATCATATATCATCATTATTGCCTTTCACTTGCACGACCGAACGATGTGTATAATAATAAGAGTGCACGTGCATTGGACTAAGCTGGAATCTGCAAGCATTCAACTCAAGAAAGAAGACAAGTAATATGGGCTCTAAGTTAAATAAACAATCATGCATATGAGAGCCACTAAGCATTTTCAATATGGTATTCTCGACCCCCAAAGAAAGGAAAAAGAAATAAAAACTATTTACACGGGAAAGCTCCCAACAAGCAAAAGAAGAACGGGAAATATTTTTGGGTTTTCATTTTAATTACTACAGCAAAGGAATAAACTACTACAAAAAAAATTTCTTAAGGTTTATTAAAAACACAAGAAGAAAGCAGGAAAAAAGGAAATAAACTAGCATGGATATTACAGTGAAAGAGTATGAGCACCGACATCTAGCAATGAGTGTGTGTGAACATAAATGTAATGTCGGTGGGAAATACGTACTCCCCCAAGCTTAGGCTTTTGTTGCCAGGGATAGCCTGGCGGATTCCCATAGGTGAAGCTGGGGTCATACTGTGATGCAGCGGCTATCGCCGCCTGAGCTGTAGCGTGGCGTCGAGCAGCCTCCGCTCTCCTCTCGTACTCATATGCCTCCTCTCTAGTAATAATATATCTTCCTTTTGTCTGAAAATCAAAGAAGGCAGGAGCAGGAAGAGCAATATGGACTACATGATGTTTGTTAAAGATTAGTCGATACTGGAGAGGTGGTTCAGTCCTCTCAACAAACTGGTGGGAAACCATAGAATCAAAATCTAAATAAGAAGGGGGTAACTCCATATCACCCTCATGAATGTCTACCTCAAGAAAATTAGCTAAGCGGGTTGCATAAATTCCTCCAAAGAAATCTCCGTTATGTCTATTCTGATGCAACCTGCGAGCTAAAATGGCTCCCATATGATAAGATTGGTCTCCTAACACAGCACTCCTGAGAATGCTGAGATCAGGGACACACATGTGACATGCTTCATCCTTAGCATTTATGCATCTACCTATGAAGAGAGCAAAATAATGTATAGCGGGAAAGTGAACGCTCCCTATAGTGGCTTGTGTTATATCTCTAGATTCCCCCACAGTTATTCTAGCAAGAAAGTCTCTATATTCAGATTTAGGGGGATCCCTGACATTACCCCAAGATGGAAGTTTGCAAGCAGAAGTGAAATCCTCTAAGTCCATGGTATAAGATTTGTCATAAAGGTCAAACATGACTGAAGGAGAATTACGCGAAGATGAAAACTCAAACCTCCTCACAAATGAACTTGTGAGATCATGATACTGGGGGCATTTGTCAGCTTCAAAGTCCTCAAGACTGGCGTTACTCAAATATGCACTAAATTCTTCTTTGATTCCTGCTTGATTCATAAAATTTTCCGAAGGCCATTCACAGGGCCTCACAGGAGCGTCTCTTGGTGGTTCCTCGTCAGCATCACGTATTGCAAGTCTGGGACCTTGCTTCCTTGAAGAACCACCTTGGAACATCCTCCTAAACATATTGTTTCCTCTGAAAAATTTCTGAAATTTTTAGTAACTTCAAATAAAAGTGAACCAACTTCAATAAAATTGATAGTAACAACTCCCACAAGTGGCTACAGCCTATATAAAGCATTGGGACTACTTGGAACCATATAAATTTGACATGCAAGCTCAAGAACATGGTCACCTATGCAGCAAAAATTTGCAATGAATAAAGCACTAGAACAAAAACTAATTGGACCAATGGAGGAGTCACATACCAAGGAACAATCTCCCCAAGCAGTTTTGCGAGAGGTGCTTTGAGCAAGGAGATCGAAAATCACAGCAACGGGGGCTGGAACTCGTGCTTGAGTTGGTTTTTCGTGTTTGTGTGAGGCAGAGGAAGAAGATGGGTGCAGGGATAAGTGGAGGAGGGCCACCGTAGGTCCACGAGGCAGGGGGGCGCGCCCAGGGGGGTAGGGCGCGCCCTCCACCCTCGTGATCAGGTGGCAGCTCCCCCTGTGGTAATTTTTGCACAGTAAATCCTCAAATATTCCCAAAAAAATCATATTAAATTGGCATGGCATTTTGAGGACTTCTATTTTCGGGATATTTTTATATTGCACGGATAAGTCAGGAGACAGACAGAAAAATACTATTTTACTTTATTTCTACTAAATAACAGAAAATATAAAGAGGGTACAGAAGGTTGTGCTTCTAGTTTCATCCATCTCGTGATCATCAAAATGAACCCACTAACAAGGTTGATCAAGTCTTGTTAACAAACTCATTCCGAATAATCACGAAACCGGAGAAATTTTGAATGACACTAAGTTACCTCAACGGGGATATGAAAATCCCCAACAATAAGAATATCATACTTTTTCTTGACAGTAGGAAGAGGAAATTCAAAACCTCCAAATATAATCGATGGAATTTTTCCAATAGAATTGATACTATAAACTTGAGGTTGTTTTCTCGGAAAGTGTACCGTGTGCTCATTGCCATTAACATGAAAAGTGACATTGCCTTTGTTGCAATCAATAACAGCCCCTGCAGTATTAAGGAAAGGTCTTCCAAGAATAATAGACATACTATCATCCTCGGGAATATCAAGAATAACAAAGTCCGTTAAAATAGTAACGTTCGCAACTACAACAGGCACATCCTCACAAATACCGACAGGTATAGCAGTTGATTTATCAGCCATTTGCAAAGATATTTCAGTAGGTGTCAACTTATTCAAGTCAAGTCTATGATATAAAGAGATAGGCATAACACTGACACCGGCTCCAAGATCACATAAAGCAGTTTTAACATAATTTCTCTTAATGGAGCATGGTATAGTAGGTACTCCTGGATCTCCAAGTTTCTTTGGTATTCCACCCTTAAAAGTATAATTAGCAAGCATGGTGGAAATTTTAGCTTCAGGTATCTTTCTTTTATTAGTAATGATATCCTTCATGTACTTAGCATAAGGATTTGTTTTGAGCACATCAGTTAATCGCATACGCAAAAAGATGGGTCTAATCATTTCAGCAAAGCGCTCAAAATCCTCATCATCCTTTTTCTTGGATGGTTTCGGAGGAAAAGGCATGGGTTTCTGAACCCATGGTTCCCTTTCTTTACCATGTTTCCTAGCAACAAAATCTCTTTTATCATAACGTTGATTCCTTGATTGTGGGTTATCAAGGTCAATAGCAGGTTCAACTTCTACATCATTATCATTACTAGGTTGAGCATCAACATGAACATTATCATTAACATTATCACTAGGTTCATGTTCATCACCTGATTGTGTTTCAGCATCAGAAACAGAGATATCATTCGGATTCTCAGGTGGTTCAGCAATAGGTTCACTAGAAGTTTGCAAAGTCCTATAATTTTTCTTTTTCTTCCTCTTAGAAGAACTAGGTACATCAATATTATTTCTCTGAGAATCTTGCTCGATTCTCTTAGGGTGGCCTTCAGGATACAAAGGTTCCTGAGTCATTCTACCAGTTCTAGTAGCCACTATAACAGCATAATCATTTTTCTTACTATTCATTTCATCAAGCACTTCTTTCTGAGCTTTAAGTACTTGTTCTACTTGAGTGGTAACCATAGAAGCATGTTTGCTAACAAGTTTACGTTCACCTCTAATATCAGCCATATAATCACCCAAGCGTTTAATCATAAAGGTATTCTATTTTAATTGTCTACCGAAATAAGCGTTAAAGTCATCTTGCTTAAACCTAAAATCATCAAACTCATCCAAGCACTGACTAGCAATTTTAGTAGGAGGGACTTCAGCTCTATCATATCTATAGAGAGAATTTACCTTTACTACCTGTGTCGGGGTATCGGGAGGTTCTTCAGTAAATAAGTAATTGAGATCATATACTTCTTCAACAGGCGGTAGATTAAGTCCATGTATTTCTTCAATAGGAGGTAAATTCTTAACATCTTCAGCTTTAATACCTTTTTCTTTCATAGATTCCTTTGCCTCTTGCATATCTTCGGGACTGAGAAATAGAACACCTCTCTTCTTCGGAGTTGGTTCCGGAATAGGTTCAGTAATTGGCTCTGGAGCTGGCTCAGAAGGTGGCTCAGGAGGTGCCCAATTATTTTCATTTGTCAACGTATTATTCAATAGAATTTCAGCTTCATCCGGTGTTCTTTCCCTGAAAAGAGAACCAGCACAACTATCCAGGTAATCTCTGGAAGCATCAGTTAGTCCATTATAAAAGATATCAAGTATTTTAGGTTTCTTAAGAGGATGATCAGGCAAAGCATTAAGTAACTTGAGAAGCCTCCCCCAAGCTTGTGGGAGACTCTCTTCTTCAATTTGCACAAAGTTGTATATTTCCCTCAAAGCAGCTTGTTTCTTATGAGCAGGGAAATATTTAGCAGAAAAGTAATAAATCATATCCTGGGGACTTTGCACACAACTAGGATCAAGAGAATTAAACCATGTCTTAGCATCACCCTTTAATGAGAATGGAAATATTTTGAGTAAATAAAGGTAGCGCAATCTCTCATTATTAGTAAACAGGGCAGCTATATCATTTAACTTAGTAAGATGTGCCACAACAGTTTCAGATTCATAGCCATAAAAAGGATCAGACTCAACCAAAGTAATTATATCTGGATCAACAGAAAAATCATAATAATCCTTATCGGGAACACAAATAGGTGAAGTAGCAAAAGCAGGGTCGGTTCTCATTCTATCTCTAAAAGATTCTTTACTCCATTTAACTAGCAACTTCTTAAGTTCATATCTATCCTGGCAAGCAAAAATAGCTGTAGAAGATTCCGCATCAAAAAGATAACCCTCAGGAATAGCAGGCATATTTTCATCATCACTATCATCATCGTATTCAGATTCAATAATTTCTCTTTCTCTAGACCTAGCAATTTTCTCATCAAGAAATTCACCAAGGGGCACGGTAGTATCAAGCATAGAAGTAGTTTCATCATAAGTATCATGCATAGCAGAAGTGGCATCATAAATAACATGCGACATATCAGAATTCATAGCAGTAGCAGGTTTAGGTGTCGCAAGCTTACTTATAACAGAAGGAGAATATAGTGCAAGGCTAGATGGTAGTTCCTTACCTCCCCTCGTAGTTGAGGGCAAGATAGTAGTTCGATCGTCTTTCAAGTTCTTCATAGTGTCCAGCAGATATAAATCCCAAGTGACTCAAAGAATAGAGCTATGATCCCTGGCAACGGCGCCATAAAAAGGTCTTGATAACCCACAAGTATAGGGGATCGCAACAGTTTTCGAGGGTAGAGTATTCAACCCAAATTTGTTGATTCGACACAAGGGGAGCCAAAGAATATTCTCAAGTATTAGCAGCTGAGTTGTCAATTCAACCACACCTGGAAACTTAGTATCTGCAGCAAAGTGTTTAGTAGCAAAGTAATATGATAATGGTGGTAACGGTAACAAAATTAAAGACAGCAAAAGTAATGTTTTTGGTATTTTGTAGTGATTGTAACAGTAACAACGGAAAAGTAAATAAGCGAGAACCAGTATATGGAAAATTCATAGGCACCGGATTAGCGATGGATAATTATGCCGGATGCGGTTCATCATGTAACAGTCATAACATAGGGTGACACAGAACTAGCTCCAATTCATCAATGTAATGTAGGCATGTATTCCGTATATAGTCATACGTGCTTATGGAAAAGAACTTGCATGACATCTTTTGTCCTACCCTCCCGTGGCAGCGGGGTCCTATTGGAAACTAAGGGATATTAAGGCCTCCTTTTAATAGAGAACCGGAACAAAGCATTAGCACATAGTGAATACATGAACTCCTCAAACTATGGTCATCACCAGGAGTGGTCCCGATTATTGTCACTTCGGGGTTGCCGGATCATAACACATAGTAGGTGACTATAGACTTGCAAGATAGGATCAAGAACACACATATATTCATGAAAACATAATGGTTCAGATCTGAAATCATGGCACTCGGGCCCTAGTGACAAGCATTTAGCATAGCAAAGTCATAGCAACATCAATCTCAGAACATAATGGATACTAGGGATCAAACCCTAACAAAACTAACTCGATTACATGATAAATCTCATGCAACTCATCACCGTCCAGCAAGCCTACGATGGAATTACTCACGCACGGCGGTGAGCATCATGAAATTGGTGATGGAGGATGGTTGATGATGACGACGGGGACGAATCCCCCTCTCCCGAGCCCCGAACGAACTCCAGACCAGCCCTCCCGAGAGAGATTAGGGCTTGGCGGCGGCTCCGTATCGTAAAACGCGATGATTTCTTCTCTCTGATTTCTTCCTCCCCGAAAGCCAATATATGGAGTTGGAATTGGCGTCGGAGGGCCACCAGGGGGCCCACGAGGTAGGGGGGCATGCCCTGGGGGTGCCCCCCACCCTCATGGACAGGGTGTGGGCCCCCTGGTCTTCATCTTTGGCGAGGATTTTTTATTGTTTTTTCTAAGGTGTTCCGTGGAGTTTCAGGTCATTCTGAGAACTTATATTTTCTGCACATAAAACAACACCATGGCAATTCTGCTAAAAACAACATCAGCCCGGGTTAGTTCCATTCAAATCATACAAGTTAGAGTCCAAAACAAGGGCAAAAGTGTTTGGAAAAGTAGATACGACGGAGACGTATCACCCCTTTACACATATACCCATGCATATGTAGTGTACATCCTTGCTTGCGAGTACTTTGGATGAGTACTCACGGTTGCTTTGCTCCCTCTTTTCCCCCTTTTCCTCTTCTTCCCGGATGCCGCAACCAGACGTGGGAGCCCAGGAGCCAGACGCCACCGTCGACGACGACTCCTACTACACTGGAGGTGCCTACTACTACGTGCAGGCTGCTGACGACGACCAGGATTAGTTTAGGAGGATCCCAAGCAGGAAGCCTGCGCCTCTTTCGATCTGTATCCCAGTTTGTGCTAGCCTTCTTAAGGCAAACCTGTTTCACTTATGTATGTACTCAGATATTGTTGCTTCCATTGACTCGTCTATGATCGAGCACTTGTATTCGAGCCCTCGAGGCCCCTGGCTTGTATTATGATGCTTGTATGACTTATTTTATTTTTAGAGTTGTGCTGTGATATCTTCTCGTGAGTCCCTGATCTTGATCGTACACATTTGCATGTATGATTAGTGTACGATTGAATCGGGGGTGTCACAAGCGACCATGATTCCAATGGACTGAAGTCTCTGTGCTTAAGTGTCTCCCCTAGATCTATAATGCCGACACACACGATACTCGAGGAATTATAACAGAGTTCAATCACACACTTATTACATCGAGTCCTCATAAAGAGTATGATTACACAAAAATATCATGGTTGAAGGCCATCTAAACTAAATAACTGCGGAAGCTTCGAAGGTAAATGAGTCCATCAAATCCAACGGCATAGCTGAGTGCAAGACAACGACCTATCGCACCTCATTTGTCGTCTAAGTAGTCTGCAACATGAGACATTGCAGTCGTGTAGGTTAGCACATTGAATGCAAGAACTGTATCTACGTGAATATTTGGCTGGTGGAGGCTCTAATTTTATGATTTTTCATAAAGCTAGTTTCTCCATACAACAAAGGAAGAAATTTATTTGAACTACTCCCAAGTTGTACCAATATTTGAGAAGGTTCCTCCAACTCAAATCCCAATTAAACAAATATCATCATTAGACCCAATTCAAATTAATTAAGGAGATCAACAATAATATCCAATTCCAGATACTCAAGATGTCCATAACTGGGGACACGACTGACCATGATTAGTTTATACACTCTGTAGAGGTTGCGCACTATTCCCGACAAGACTCGACCGCATCCATGATCGGAAGATCGAGACATAGCCTTTCTGAAGAATTAACTCTCTACACCAGGCAGACTGGTACACCTACTTTCACACTACATCTGCTAGTCCACCTCTTCGAGAGCTCATACAACTTACTCAACTATGCCAGAACCCATAATGGCTTGTGGCTGCACACAGAAGTTTCTAGGCATGAAATATCATATGATCCCTTTGAGACTGGGTGGCACACGGAAGTACTCTAGGATTTCTCTTAATGGACAACACTGGATTCTCTAGGTGCCCCAACCAATCCACCCAGATGTGTATTAAAGTTGCCACCTTAATGTTATCCATGATTAATAACTCTCATAACTTCCATGTGAATCATGATCCAACCCCCATCTGCGAGCATGCTTAAGCAATAATAAAGCATAGCATATATTCCCGGGGTGATCAAAAGGTATTAGGTTCCTACCTCAAGTACTACAACCAAACCACATGTTCCCAATCCTACTCATGCAAATATTTTAGGGGCAATACTAATGCATGGTAAAAACTGGATATAAAAAGGTATGATCAAAGTGTAACTTGCCTTGCTGACGATCTGCAAACTCTAGGGATTCGTAATAACAAGCTTCGCACTCCGGAAAATCTAGCATAGACAAACAATAGCATACATAAGCAATCACGCAAACGAAACAGAGAGAAAATGAGAAAAGATCCAAATAAAACTCGAAACAAGCAAATGTCTAAACTAAACAGAAAACAAAACCTAACAGTATTATTTTCATGTGGATTAGATCTTAACTTTAGGTACATGTGATTAGCTACGATTTGCAAAAAGAAACAACTCAAATGGAGAAACGAAACTCAAGATATGAACGAAACAAGATCGTTTAATAATCTGAACTAAACTCAAATTATAGATTGTCAAAATCATGTTCAAGTTGGTTAACTGGAAAGAAGAGATCGGAAGATTTAGGTGTTGGTTTCATCTAATATGGACAAACAAGCAAAAAAGGTTACGCTAGTTTTAAGATCAGGGGCTAAATCGCGAGAAAACTATTCGTGGATAGGTCCCTGGCCGAAAATAAAACTAAAAAGAAAAATCTACCGTGCGAACGTTTGTTAACAGAAATAAACGGACGAAAACCGTTCACTAACCGATCTAAACAAACGAACGTTCGTTAATTAAACTAACCAACAAAAATAAACCGATCTAACCTAAACCGAAAAAAAACAAAAAAAAACGATTGGACCGGGCGGTTTTACTGGTTCGCGGAGTTGACCGGCCGGCGGCGGACCGGATCGGGCGCGGTGGCGTCGGGTGGCAGCGTGCAGTGGTGCGAGCGACAGGACTCCTGGCGGCTGCGACGCGGCAGCGGTGCAGGCGGCTGCAGCAGTGCGGCGGTGGCACGACGAGAGGCGGCGTGCGGTGGTGGTGCGAGCGAAGTGCGGGGCAGTGGCGCGGCTATATAAAGGGGCCCTGGGCTCCTCCGACTTGGGGGAGGAGTCGGGCGGTGGCGGCGGTGGCTCGGACTCCTCGGGAGTCCGACGCGGTAATGGCGAGCGCGCGCGGGGGAGGTGGCGGCCTGCTGGGCCGGCTGGGCCTTCGGCCTAGTTCACCCGGAACTTTTTTTAAATAAAATTCGCCGCACAGAAAAATCCTATTAAAATACAAAAAAATTCTAAAAATACCAGAAAAAATTTTAACCATCTAAATCTAATGTTTTGAACAAGATGAACATTTTTCTGGACTAAAATGCAATTTTCAAAAATGCAAGTTTTCTCTAATTCAACTAAAATGCAAATAAAATACAAATAAAATTATAATTTGATTTTAAAATTTCTTCTCCAATATTTCCCTTCTATTGAAGAAGTCATATTATCTTCTCTCATTTATTTTTATTATTGAAAATAATTGGAGAGAAAAATATTAAATCAAATTGATCCTCTTTTCAAATTTGAAATAAATTCAAAACTAAATTTTGTGAAACCTCCAACTCTCTCCTTGGGTTCTTGAGTTGCTTAAGATTTCTTGGATCACAACAAAATGGAAAAATAAATATGATATGCATATGATGATCTATGTATAACACCAAACTGAAAATTGGGATGTTACAAACATACCCCCCTTAAGATGAATCTCGCCCTCGAGATTTGGGTTGGTCAGCAAAAAGGTTTGGGTGGTCCTTGCGAAGATCTTCTTCTCGCTCCCAGGTGGCTTCCTCCTTGATATGGTGGCTCCACTAAACTTGGCAAAACTTGATAACCTTGCTGCGAGTAACTCGACTAGAAAACTCGAGAATCTTGACTGGCTTCTCTTCATAGGTCAGATCACTATCCAACTGAATTACTTCCAGTGGCATTGTATTTCTCAGAGGAATATCGGCCATCTCTGCGTGTCACTTCTTCAACTGGGAAATGTGAAACACATTATGAACTCCTGACAATCCTTCGGGCAATTCCAACTTGTACGCAACTTCTCCCATGTGTTCCAAAACTCTGTATGGTCCCACCAAACGTGGTGCTAGCTTTCCTTTGACTCCAAAACGTTTAACTCCTCGAAGTGGGAACACACGAAGATATGCTCTGTCTCCGATTTTGTATACTATCTCCTTGCATTTAGTGTCCGCATAACTCTTCTGCCTGGATTGGGCTACCTTGAGTCTGTCTCGAACTAACTTAACCTTCTCCTCAGGCTCTCTTATTAAGTCTGGTCCAAACAACTGTCTATCTCCAACTTCATCCCACGATAAAGGTGTCCTGCACCTCCTTCCGTACAAAGCTTCGAAAGGGGCCATCTTCAAACTGGCTTGATAACTGTTGTTATAGGAGAACTCCGCATAGGGCAAATTGTCATCCCAACTAGATCCATAATCTAGTGCACAAGCTCTCAACATGTCCTCCATAATCTGATTGACTCTCTCGGTCTGTCCATCTGTCTGTGGATGAAAGGTTGTACTAAACTCTAGCCTGGTACCCAAAGTTTCATGCAACTGATTCCAAAACTTTGAAGTAAACTGCGTTCCTCTATCTGATACAATGGTCCTCAGAACTCCATGCAGACATACGATTCTGGTCATGTATGTCTTCGCCAACTTAGCACTTGTATAAGTTGTCTTCACAAGATGAAATGGGCTACTTTCGTCAAGCGATCAACTACAACCCAGATAGAGTCATAGCGTGAACGAGTCCTGGGTAATCTAGTGATAAAATCCATGCCAAGTTTATCCCACTTCCATTCGGGTATCGGCAACGGTTGTAGCAATCCTACTGGCTTCTGATGCTCTACCTTAACTCTCTGACATACATCACATACTCCTACATACTTGGCAATATCCTTCTTCATTCCTGTCCACCAGAAACTTTCCTTCAAATCCAGATACATCTTGGTGTTGCATGGGTGAATCGAGTAAGGCGAATCATGAGCCTCCTGAAGAATCAACTTTCTGATCTTAGGGTCATTAGGTACATAAATACGATCCTCAAACCATAAGGTGTCGTGCTCATCCTCACGAAATCCTTTAGCCTTTCCTTTACTCATCCTTTCCTTTATCTCAGCAATCTCCTTGTCCGCCTTCTGGGCTTCTCTGATCTTTCCCAACAAAGTGGACTGAATTTCCAATGCTGCAACATAACCTCTCGGAACTATATCTATGCATAGCTCTCGAAGGTCGTCTGCTAACTCCTTTGCAATCCTTCGGTTATGAGCATGTTAACATAACTCTTGCGGCTCAAAGCATTTGCTACGGCATTGGCCTTTCCTGTATGATAATGTGATCTCATGTCATAATCCTTTATGAGCTCCAACCATCTCCTTTGCCTGAGGTTCAGCTCCTTCTGCGTGAAAATGTACTTCAAACTCTTATGGTCCGTGTATACATCACAACGGTTTTTGATGAGAAAGTGTCTCCATGTCTTGAGCGCATGCACTACGGCTGCTAACTCCAAATCATGTGTAGCATAATTCAACTCATGAGGTCGAAGCTGTAACCAAACATTTCTTCAACTCCTGAAAACTGGCCTCACAATCCTCAGTCCATTTAAACATGGTGTCCTTCTTCAATAACTTCGTCATGGGCTTCGCAATCTTGGAAAAACTCTCAATAAATCTCCGATAATAACCTGCGAGTCCAAGAAAACTTCTGATCTCTCCCACTGAGGTGGGTGCCAACCATTTAGTGACAAAGCAACCTTGGTAGGTCTACTGCTATTCCTTCTCCGGATATAACATGTCCGATAAATCCAACTTCCTTCAACCAAAATTCACATTTGCTGAACTTGGCATACAACTGATGTTCCCTGAGCTTCTCGGGACCCAAACGCAAATGTTCCTTATGCTCCTCTTCGTTCTTCGAGTAGACCAAAATGTCATCAATCAATACCATGACGAACTTATCCAAAAACTCCATGAACACCTTGTTCATCATACTCATGAAATAGGCAGGGGCATTAGTCAAACCAAATGACATAACTGTATACTCATATATCCCATACCTTGTAGTAAAAGCTATGTTAGGTATATCCTGCTCTCGGATCTTCAACTGGTGATAAGCTGATCAAAGATCGATCTTGGAGAAAACTTTACCTCCTTACAACTGGTCAAACAAATCATTGATCATCGGCAGAGGGTATTTGTTCTTGATCTTCACCTCATTCAACGCACGATAATCAACAACCATCCTCAAAGATCCATCCTTTTTCTCCACTAGAAGCACTGGGGCTCCCCAAGGTGATGAACTTGGTCGAATGTAACCTTTCTCCAGTAACTCCTTAATCTGTTTCTTAATTTCCTCCAGATCCTTTGCGGGCATCCGATGCGGTCTCTTTGTTGGGGAACGCGGTAATTTCAAAAAAATTCCCACGATCACGCAAGATCTAAATAGGTGATGCATAGCAATGGGAGGGGAGAGTGTGTCCACGTACCCTCGTAGACCGAAAGCGGAAGCGTTTCAATAACACGGTTGATGTAGTCGAACTTCTTCGTGATCCAACCGATGAAGTATCGAACGTACAGCACCTCCACGTTAAGCACACGTTTAGCTCGATGACGTCCCATGAACTCTTGATCCAATTGAGGTTGAGGGAGACTTCCATCAGCACGACGGCGTGGTGACGGTGATGATGAAGTTACCGGCACAGGGCTTCGCCTAAGAACTATAATGGTATGACCGAGGTGGAAATCTGTGGAGGGGCGCACCGCACACGGCTAAACAATCAATTTGTCTGTATGGGGTGCCCCCCTCCCCCGTATATAAAGGAGTGGAGGAGGGGAGGGCCGGCCCTCTCTATGGCGCGCCCAAGGGGGGGAGTCCTACTCCCAGTAGGAGTAGGTTTCCCTCCTTCCCTACTTGGAGTAGGAGAAGAAGGAAGAGGGAGAGGGAGAGAAGGAAAGGGGGGCCGGCCCCCTTCCAAATTTGGATTGGGCTTGGGGGTGAGCCCCCACTTTGGCCGCCTCCTCCTCTCTTCCACCATGGCCCATTAAGGCCCATTAACTCCCCGGGGGGTTCCGGTAACCTCCTGGTACTCCGGAAAAATTCCCGAACCACTCGGAACCTTTCTGGTGTCCAAACATAGCCTTCCAATATATCAATGTTTATGTCTCGACCATTTCGAGACTCCTCACCATGTTCGTGATCACATCCGGGACTCCGAACAACCTTCGGTACATCAAAACACTTAAACTCATAATACCAATCGTCATCGAACGTTAAGCGTACGGACCCTACGGGTTCGAGAACTATGTAGACATGACCGAGACTCACTTCCGGTCAATAACCAATAGAGGAACCTGGAGGCTCATATTGGTTCCTACATATTCTATGGAGATCTTTATCGGTCAAACCGCATAACAACATACTTTGTACCCTTTGTCATCGGTATGTTACTTGCCCATGATTCGATCGTTGGTATCATCATACCTAGTTCAATCTCATTACCGGCAAGTCTCTTTACTCGTTCCATAATACTTCATCCCGCAACTAACTCATTAATCACAATGCTTGCAAGGCTTATAGTGATGATTATTACCGAGAGGGCCCAGAGATACCTCTCCGAGGAGTGACAAATCGTAATCTTGATCTATGCCAACCCAACAAACACCTTCGGAGACACCTGTGGAGCATCTTTATAATCACACATTTACGTTGTGACGTTTGATAGCACACAAGGTGTTCCTCCGGTATTCGGGAGTTGCATAATCGCATAGTCTGAGGAACATGTATAAGTCATGAAGAAAGCAGTAGCAATGAAACTATAACGATCATAATGCTAAGCTAACGGATGGGTCATGTCCATCACATCATTCTCCTAATGATGTGATCCCATTTATCAAATGACAACACATGTCTATGGTTAGGAAACATAACCATCTTTGATTAACGAGTTAATCAAGTAGAGGCATACTAGGGACAATATGTATTGTCTATGTATTCGCACATGTACTAAGTTTTCGGTTAATACAATTCTAGCATGAATAATAAACATTTATCATGAAATAAGGAAATAAATAATAACTTTATGATTGCCTCTAGGGCATATTTCCTTCAGTCTCCCACTTGCACTAGAGTCAATAACCTAGTTCACATTGTCATGTAATTTAACATCAATAGTTCACATATGTATGTGATTAACATCCATGGTTCACATCGCCATGTGACCAACAACCAAAGGATTTACTAGAGTCAATAATCTAGTTCACATCGCTATGTGATTAACACCCAAAGAGTACTAAGGTGTGATCATGTTTTGCTTGTGAGAGAAATTTAGTCAACGGGTCTGTCACATTCAGAGCCGTATGTATTTTTCAAATATTCTATGTCTACAATGATCTGCATAGAGCTACTCTAGCTAATTTCTATCACTTTCAATATGTATCCAGATTGAGATCTAGAGTCATCTGGATCAGTGTAAAAGCTTGCATCAACGTAACTCTTTACGATGAACTCTTTATCACCCCCATCACCGAGAAACATTTCCTTAGTCCTCACTAAGGATAATTTTGACCGCTGTCCAGTGATCTACTCTTAGATCACTATTGTACCCCCGTGCCAAACTCATGGCAAGGTACACAATAGGTTTGATACACGGCACAGCATACTTTATAGAACTTATGACTATGGCATAGGGAATGACTTTCATTCTCTTTCTATCTTCTGCCATGGTCGGGCTTTTAAGTCTTACTCAACTTTACACCTTGTAATAAAGACAAGAACTCCTTCTTTGAATAATCCATTTTGAACTCTTTCAAAAACTTGTCAAGGTATTTACTCATTGAAAAGTCTTATCAAGTGTCTTGATCTATCTCTATAGATCTTGATGCCCAATATGTAAGCAGTTTCACCGAGGTCTTTTATTGAAAAATTATTATTCAAGTATCCCTTTATGCTATCCAGAAATTCTATATCATTTCCAATCAACAATATGTCATCCACATATAATATTAGAAATGCTACAAAGCTCCCACTCACTTTCTTGTAAATATAGGCTTCTCCAAAAGTCTAAAAAACCATATGCTTTATCACACTATCAAAACGTTTATTCCAACTCCGAGAGGCTTGCATCTTTTGGATTGACAAAACCTTCTGGTTGCATCATATACAACTCTTCTTCCAGAAATCCATTCAGGAATGCAGTTTTGACATCCATTTGACATATTTCATAATCATAAAATGCAGCAATTGCTAACATGATTCGGACAGACTTAAGCATCGCTACGGGTGAGAAAGTCGTAGTCAACTCCTTGAACTTGTCAAAAACCTATCGCAACAAGTCGAGCTTTGTAAATAGTAACATTACCGTTTGCATCGGTCTTCTTCTTAAAGATCCATTTATTTTCTATGGCTTGTCGATCATCTGACAAGTCCACCAAAGTCCACACTTTGTTCTCATACATGGATCCCATCTCAGATTTCATGGCCTCAAGCTATTTCGTAGGATCTGGGCTCATCATCACTTCCTCATAGTTCGTAGGTTCATCATGGTCTAGTAACATGACTTCCAGAATAGGATTATCGTACCACTCTGGTGCGGATCTTACTCTGGAAGACCTACGAGGTTTGGTAGTTACTTGATTTGAAGCTTCATGATCATCATCATTAGCTTCATCACTAATTGGTGTAGTAATCACGAGAACTAATTTCTGTGATCAACTACTTTCCAATAAGGGAGAAGGTACAATTACCTCATTAAGTTCTACTTTCCTCCCACTCACTTCTTTCGAGAGAAACTCCTTCTCTAGAAAGGATCCATTCTTATCAACGAATATCGTGCCTTCGGATCTTGTGATAGAAGGTGTAACCAACAGTTTCCTCTGGGTATTCTATGAAGATGCACTTCTCCGATTTGGGTTCGAGCTTATCAGGTTGAAGCTTTTTCACACAAGCATCGCAGCCCCAAACTTTAAGAAACGACAACTTTGGTTTCTTGCTAAACCACAGTTCATAAGGCGGCGTCTCAACGGATTTTGATGGTGCCCCATTTAAACTGAATGCAGCTGTCACTAATGCATAACCCCAAAATGATAGTGGTAAACCGGTAAGAGACATCATAGATCGCACCATATCCAATAAAGTGTGGTTACGACATTCGGACACACCATTATGATGTGGTGTTCCAGGTGGCGTGAGATGTGAAACTATTCCACATTGTTTTAAATGAAAGCCAAACTTGTAACTCAAATATTCTCCTCCACAATCAGATCATAGAAACTTTTTATTTTCTTCTTACGATGATTCTCCACTTCACTCTGAAATTCTTTGAACTTTTCAAATGTTTTAGACTTGTGTTTCATTAAGTAGATATACCCATATCTACTCAAATCATCTGTGAAGGTCAGAAAATAACGATACCCGCCACGAGCATCAACACTCATTGGATCGCATACATCGGTATGTATTATTTCCAGTAAGTCACTAGCTTGTTCCATTTTTCCGGGGAACGGAGTTTTAGTCATCTTGCCCATAAGGCACAGTTCGCAAGCATCAAATGATTCATAATCAAGTGATTCCAAAAGTACATCAGCATGGAGTTTCTTCATGCGCTCTACATCGATATGACCCAAACGGCGGTGCCACAAATACGTTGCACTATCATTATCAACTTTGCATATTTTGGCATCAATAATATGAATATGTGTATTACCATGATCGAGATTCAATAAACCATCAACATTGGGTGTATGACCATCGAAGGTTTTATTCATGTAAACAAAATAACAATTATTCTCTGTCTTAAATGAATAATCGTATTCCAATTAACATGACCTAATCATATTCATGCTCAACACAAACATCAAATAACATTTATTTAGGTTCAACACTAATCTCGAAAGTATAGGGAGTGAGCGATGATGATCATATCAATCTTGGAACCACTTCCAATATACATCGTCACTTCATCCTTAACTAGTCTCTATTTAATCCGCAACTCCTGTTTCGAGTTACTAATCTTAGCAACCGAACAAGTATCAAATACTCAGGGATTACTATGAGCACTAGTAAGGTACACATCAATAACATGTATATCAAATATACCTTTGTTCACTTTGCCATCCTTCTTATCCGCCAAATATTTGGGGCAGTTCCACTTCCAGTGACCATATCCTTTGCAGTAGAAGCACTCAGTTTCAGGCTTAGATTCAGCTTTGGGCTTCTTCACGGGAGTGACAACTTGCTTGCCATTCTTCTTGAAGTTCCCTTTCTTTCCCTTTGCCCTTTTCTTAAAACTAGTGATCTTGTCTAATCATCAACACTTGATTCTCTTTCTTGATTTCTACCTTCGTCGATTTCAGCATCACGAAGAGCTTGGGAATCATTTTTGTCATCCCTTGCATATTATAGTTCATCACGTAGTTCCAGCAACTTGGTGATGGTGACTAGAGAAGTCTGTCAATCACTATCTTATCTGGAAGATTAACTCCCACTTGATTCAAGCGATTGTAGTACCCAGACAATCTGAGCACATGCTCACTGCTTGAGCTATTCTCCTCCATCTTTTAGCTTTAGAACTTGTTAGAGACTTCATATCTCTCAACTCGGGTATTTGCTTGAAATATTAACTTCAACTCCTGGAAAATCTCATATATTCCATGACGTTCAAAACGTCTTTGAAGTCCCGATTCTAAGACGTTAAGCATGGTGCACTAAACTATCAAGTAGTCATCATATTGAGCTAGCCAAACGTTCATAACGTCTGCATCTGCTCCTGCAATAGGTCTGTCACTTAGCGGTGCATCAAGGACATAATTCTTCAGGGCAGCAATGAGGATAAACCTCATACCATGGACCCAGTCTGCATCATTGCTACTATCATCTTTCAACTTAGTTTTCTCTTGGAACATATAAAAAACATAGGGAAGCTACAATGCGAGCTATAGGTCTACAACATAATTTGCAAAATACTATCAGGACTAAGTTCATGATAAATTAAAGTTCAATTAAGCATATTACTTAAGAACTCCCACTTAGATAGACATCCCTCTAGTCATCTAAATGATAACATGATCCATATCAACTAAACCATATCCGATCATCACGTGAGATGGAGTAGTTTTCCATGGTGAACATCACTATGTTGATCATATCTACTATATGATTCACACTCGACCTTTCGGTCTTAGTGTTCCGAGGCCATATCTGCATATGCTAGGCTCGTCAAGTTTAACCCCAGTATTCTGCGTGTGCAAAAACTGGCTTGCACCCGTTGTATTTGTACGTAGAGCTTATCACACCCGATCATCACGTGGTGTCTTGGCATGACAAACTATCGCAATGGTGCATACTCAGGGAGAACACTTATACCTTGAAATTTAGTGAGGGATCATCTTATAATGCTACCGCCGTACTAAGAAAAATAAAATGCATAATAAGATAAACATCACATGCAATCAAAATATGTGACATGATATGGCCATCATCATCTTGTGCTTATGATCTCCATCACCGAAGCATCGTCATGATCTCCATCATCACCGGCGTGACACCTTGATCTCCATTGTTGCATCGTTGTCGTCTCGCCAACTATTGTTACTACGACTAGCGCTACCGCTTAGTGATAAAGTAAAACAATTACATGGCGATTGCATTGCATACAATAAAGCGACAACCATATGGCTCCTGCCAGTTGCCGATAACTTTGTTACAAAACATAATCATCTCATACAACAATTTATATCACATCATGCCTTGACCATATCACATCACAGCAAGCCCTGCAAAAACAAGTTAGACGTCCTCTACTTTGTTGTTGCAAGTTTTATGTGGCTGCTACGGGCTTCTAGCAAGAACCGGTCTTACCTACACATCAAAACCACAATGATTTTTCGTCAAGTGTGTTGTTTTAACCTTCAACAAGGGTCGGGCGTAGCCACACTCAATTCAACTAAAGTTGGAGAAATAGACACTCACTAGCCACCTGTGTGCGAAGCATGTCGGTAGAACCAGTCTCGCGTAAGCGTACGCGTAATGTCGGTCTGAGTCGCTTCATCCAACAATACTGCCGAATCAAAGTATGACATGTTGGTAAGCAATATGACTATTATCGCCCACAACTCTTTATGTTCTACTTGTGCATATAACATCTATGCATAGACCTGGCTCGGATGCCAATGTTGGGGAATGCGGTAATTTCAAAAAAAATACTATGATCATGCAAGATCTATCTAGGTGATGCATAGCAACGAGAGGGGAGAGTGTGTCCATGTACCCTCGTCGACCGAAAGTGGAAGCGTTTCAATAACGCGGTTGATGTAGTCGAACTTCTTCGCGATCCAACCGATCAAGTACCGAACGTATGGCACCTCCATGTTCAGCACACATTCAGCTCGATGACGTCCCACAAACTCTTGATCCAGTTGAGGTCGAGGGAGAGTTCCATCAGCACAACGGCGTGGTGATGGTGATGACAAAGTTACCCACGCAGAGCTTCGCCTAAGCACTACAACAATATGACCGAGGTGGAAATCTGTGGAGGGGGCACCGCATACGGATAAACAATCAACTTATCTATATGGGGTGCCCCCCTCCCCCGTATATAAAGGAGTGGAGGAGGGAAGGGACGGCCCTCTCAATGGCGCGCCCAAGGGGGGGAGTCCTACTCCCAGTAGGAGTAGGTTTCCCCCCTTCCCTAGTTGGAGTAGGAGGAGAAGGAAGAGGAAGAGGGAGAGAAGGAAAGGGGGGCTGGCCCTGTTCCCAATTAGGATTGGGCTTGGGGGGCACGCCCCCACCTTGGCTGCCTCCTCCTCTCTTCCACCATGGCCAATTAAGGCCCATTAACTCCCCTGGGGGTTCCAGTAATCTCCCGGTACTCCAAAAAAATGCCCGAACCACTCGGAACCTTTTTGATGTCCAAACATAGCCTTCCAATATAGCAATCTTTATGTCTCAATCATTTCGAGACTCCTCGTCATGTCCGTGATCACATCCGGGACTCTGAACAACCTTCGGTACATCAAAACACATAAACTCATAAGACCGATCGTCATCGAACGTTAAGCGTGCGGACCCTATGGGTTCGAGAATTATGTAGACATGACCGAGACTCACTTCCGGTCAATAAATAATAGCGGAACCTGGATGCTCATATTGGTTCCTACATATTCTACGAAGATCTTTATCGGTCAAACCGCATAACAACATACGTTGTTCCCTTTGTCATCGGTATGTTACTTGCCCGAGATTCGATCGTTGGTGTCATCATACCTAGTTCAATCTCATTATGGTCAAGTCTTTTTACTCGTTCCGTAATACTTCATCCCGCAGCTAACTCATTAGTCACAATGCTTGCAAGGCTTATAGTGATGAGTATTACCGAGAGGGCCCAGAGATACCTCTCCGAAACACGGAGTGACAAATCCTAATCTCGATCTATGCCAACCCAACAAACACCTTCGGGGACACCTTTAGAGCATCTTTATAGTCACCCATTTATGTTGTGACATTTGATAGCACACAAGGTTTTCCTACGGTATTCGGGAGTTGCATAATCTCATAGTCTGAGGTACATGTATAAGTCATGAAGAAAGCAGTAGCAATGAAACTGTAATGGTCATAATGCTAAGCTAACGAATGGGTCATGTCCATCACATCATTCTCCTAATGATGTGATCCCATTTATCAAATGACAACACATGTCTATGGTTAGGAGACATAACCATCTTTCATTAACGAGCTAGTCAAGTAGAGGCATACTAGGGACAACATGTATTGTCTATGTATTCACACATGTAATAAGTTTCCAGTTAATACAATTCTAGCATGAAAAATAAACATTTATCATGAAATAAGGAAATAAATAATAACTTTATTATTGCCTCTAGGGCATATTTCCTTCACTCTTGGATATTGGTCCGGTGACTGGCAATAACTCAATCAAAAACTCAATGTCTCGATCTGGTGGCATGCCTGGTAACTCTTCCGGAAATATATCGGGGTAGTCCTTCACCACTAGTACTTCCTCCTGAACAATTCCTGATAAGGAATTCACCTAAGTCCTCCTTGATGCATGCCTAGATACATACTTGATCCTTTTTCCTTCCGGGGTGGTGAGTATAATTGATTTACTAGCGCAATCAATGTTTCCTCAAACTTGGATAGCCAATCCATGCCTAGTATCACATCCAATCATTGTGACTCCAGGACAATCAGGTCGGTGGGGAAAACATGTCTACCTATGGTTACTAGCAACTGATATAATCCCCTACTAGCCATATACTCCGCTCCTGGGGAACTTACTGAAAGAACATGCGGCGCCCCCATGTTTGGTTTTGGCAATTGATGACAATCTCTATGGACTAATGGTTGCCTTGAGTTATATTTGAAGGGTTTGTCCATAGGCTTTTCTTGGAGTCCATTTGTTGGTTTCAAGGAGAGTTTGTGATGACCAAGGTGCTATTAAGGAATTATTCAAAGATTGGTTTTATGAGTATTGAGCTTATAGCAAGCATGTCTTGAAGAAGAAGAGTGTGTGATCATTCATGTTTACCTTCAAGACATCATCCAAATGAAGAGAGTTGGAAAGATTCAAGCTTGATCAAGATTAAGTCAAAGAATGAATCAAGTTGATCAATACACAAAGAATAGAAGATGTATCGAGAGGGATCAAGCGATCCCATGGTATGGTAAGCATGGTCAATTACGCTTTGTGTACTAACCCATGGTCTTCGTGAGAGTTCTTTGTGGGGTTAGGTTGCGGTGTGCAAGTTCAAGTAGGATCATCACGAAGAGATCATATGCTTGATGCTTGTCGTCCATTGTGGCGACAATGGACTTGTGAAGATGTGCAGAAGAGTGGCTCACCCATAGTGGAGTATGGGGGAGCAATCTACTAGTCTTCATCGAGCCAACGCAATCAAGAAAGGTGGTCCATCTTGAGGAGGAGAAGATCGTCATCATCTAGCTCAAGTGGATCATGTGCAAGGCAAAGGTTTGCCCTTGATAGGTTTTCTATTTTACCAGTCTTAAAGTAGTTGTGGGAGATCGGGTTATAGGATCGATTGTCGTACTATCAAGGGGGGCTCTCGATGAGTTGCTTGATCATATCGTTCGTAGAGAGCTCAAACCAATGCATCCTTGCATCATCTTTATTGGTTCTTGTTTGGTTCTTCTCCTTGTGAGATTTGGAGCTTATGGTCATTTTTTATGACAAGCTCGAGTTCATCGAAAACGGAGTTCACTTGCCTCTTCTATGATGTTTTCGATGTTGGAGGCTATGCCGGTTCTTCTCTGTTGGAGGTTTCACTCCTTTGTATGTCGCTGTTTTGATGCTACTCTTTGTCTTGTATCCAACAAGCTTGAGTTTGCTCAATTCGGAGCTCATATGAAGAAGTTATGGCTTTTCTGTTTTTCTCCCTGCTCTGGTCTGAGCGGTAGTACCGCGAGCCGGGGCGGTAGTACTGCTTGGGTGCTATAAGCGGCAGTACCGCTCCACAGCGGTAGTACCGCTTGTAGCCCCAGCCGTAGTACCGCTGCGGTTTCGTGCTAGTGCCGCCTCGATTCGAGGGCTCGTTTTTCGTGTCGGACTTTCCGGTACCAGCCGCGGCAGGAGTGGCGGTAGTACCGCGAAGGAGGAGCGGTAGTACCTCTTAGGCTGTTAAGCGGTAGTACCGCTGGCCTAGCGGTAGTACCGCTCTCTGCGGGACTGGTAGGGGGTAACGGTTGGTTTTTCCCCCTCCTATAAAAGGGGGTCTTCTTCCCCAATGAACCTTATCCTTGAGCTCGTGTTCTTCCCCCATTGTTGACCTTCTTCGAGCTTGCTAACTCTCAATCCCTCCATGGATTCTTGCTAGTTTTTGAGGGAAAAGAGAGAGGAGATCTATATCCACATTTCCACCAATCACTTTCTCCTCTATGTGAGGGGAACCCCTTGGATCTTGATCTTGGAGTTCTTGGTGTTCTCCTTCTTGTTCTTCCTCTCGTTTTCCTCCCTAGCATTAGTTGCTTCGGTGGGATTTGAGAGAGAAGGACTTGGGTACTCCGTGTGCCCTTGCCATTGCATTTTGTGCATCGTTTTGAGTTCTCCATGGTGATACATGGAAGTTACAAGTTGAGAAGCTTATTACTCTTGGGTGCTTGGTACCCTTGAGCTTGTTCCTCTTGGGTGCTTGGGCGCGTTAGTCGGTTGGTGGTGTTTGGAGCTCAATCATTGTGGTGTAAAGCTCTGGGCAAGCTTCGGGGTCTCCAATTAGGTTGTGGAGATCGCCCCGAGCAATTTGACGGGTTCCGGTGACCGCCCCCAAGGGTTGCCAAAGTTTACGGGTTCGGTGACCGCCCCCAAGGGTTGCCATTTGTACGGGTTCGGTGACCGCCCTCAAGGGTCCCTTAGTGGAATCACGGCATCTTGCATTGTGCGAGGGCGTGAGGAGATTACGGTGGCCCTAGTGGCTTCTTGGGGAGCATTGTGCCTCCACACCGCTCCAAACGGAGATTAGCATCCGCAAGGGTGTGAACTTTGGGATACATTGTCGTCTCTGCGTGCCTCGGTTATCTCTTACCCGAGCCCCTTTACTTATCAACTTTACTTTGTGATAGCCATATTGTTCTTTGTCATATATCTTGTTATCACATAGTTGCCTATCTTGCTTAGCATAAGTTGTTGGTGCACATGGGTGAGCCTAGTTGTTGTAGGTTTTGTGCTTGACAAATTAACCGCTAGGTTTATTCCGCGTTTGTTCAAGCCTAAACCGTAATTATTTTAAAGCGCCTATTCACCCCCCCCCCTCTAGGCGACATCCATGATCTTTCACTTACTAACATAGGTGACTTAAGGGCTATTGTTGGCAACTTATACTCATCCACAAATCCCCTTGATATTAATGAGATGCACCAGTATCGAAAAGAACAAGTGTTGTAAATGCATTATCAAAAACTTACTGACAACTATGTCGGGCTGATCCTCAATCTCCTCCACACTGACGTGGTTCACTTGACCTTTGGTGAAGGGGTTGGGCTTCTTTGCAGAACCTCCATTGCCATTTCCATTCTTACCTTCAGGACATTCAATGGCGTAATGTCCGGTCTTCCCGCGATTGAAACAAGTGATGTGGCTCAGATCCCTCTTGGCTGGTGTTGAGGGGTTGGAACGGTTTTGGCTGCTGCTTCCTCCTTTCTCATTGCCATTCTTGGGGCCAATGTGGTTGTGCGAACTTGCTCCATTGTGCGTATGTCTTCCATGGTTATGGCCTCCATGGTTGTGAGTATGTCCTCCTGAGTACGGGGAATAGTGGGGCTTCTACTGAGCTCCAAAAGTATACCTCCCTTGTCCATACTTCCTCTTGCGATTATCAATCTATTGTTGCTTGCCTTCTACACGAGGGCCCTGTCTACCAACTCCTAGTAGTTGTTGAATGTTGCCACCATCAACTGCATGCTTAGCTCGTCATTGAGTCCTTCAAGAAATTTCTCCTGCTTTGCGGCATCCGTGGCCACATCATCTGGGGCATAACGAGCTAACTTGCTAAACTCATCCACATAATGTCCCACTGTACGACCTCCTTGGCAAGTTGCAAAACTCGTGCTTCTTCATGCTCATTGCTCCTGCTGAAACATGTGCGGTGCGGAAAGCCTGCTGAAACTGATCCCATGTAATTGTATCAATGGGGTAAGTGGTGGTGAAGTTCTCCCACCAATATGCTGCGGGTCCATCAACCTGATGTGCGGCAAAGTGCACTCTCTCTGCATCTATGCATCCTGCAGTCAACTCTCTTCCAATCTTGCGGAGCCAATCATCTGCAACAATCGGCTCGGTGCTGCTAGAGAACACCAGCGGATTCAACCTTAGAAAACGGGCTAGGTTGTCAACAGGGGGTGGTGGCGGTGGGTTGTTGTTGTTGTTGTTGCCTTGGTTCTGGTTCTGAACTAACATCTGCATCAAGGCATTCTGCTGCTTGATCAACTGGGTGAGCTCCGGTGGGAACACGAATCCATTGTCACGTCTCAGGGGCATCTGATGGATTAGAATGGGTGAGGATACAGAATAGAATAAGGTCTAAGAGAGATTCACTACCCATATGCACATGAGACAAACACAATCAATTCACTTCATGCAATAACACACAACGTTCACACAAACGACCTAACTACGATTACAAACTGGATCGATGCTAACTACTTGGAAGAATACTACTAGTAACATGGTGGTCGTCTAGAAATTTTGATCAGAGGAAGACTCCATGATGTCTGCTCCAGCTTCGTCTACGTAGTCGTCATCACTGTCATCATTTGCATCACTATCCGTGTCGGTGTCGTCCAAGATGATGTAGTCCTCCGAACGGATCTCCTTTGCTGGTTCTCGCTTATGATTCTCCCCGGGTAGTCCTAGCTTCCTCTTCAAATCTTCATGCTTCTCCAGTAGTACAGCAATTTCTTCCTCATATCCATCGTGTGTAAACTTGGGTTCCTCTTCTAGCTCGATGTTCTTCTTCATCAGCTTCTTGATCTTCTTCATGTTGAAGCATAGTTGATTCTCTTGTCGGCGAATGTGATCACACATCTCCTGAATGTAAACTGCAGTTGATCCATCCTTCTTGGTATGAATCATCTCCCATTCTTCGTCTCGGCGGCCACATATTTGGTAGATAGTGTTTTCCAGCTCCTTGTGATACATCTCACATATGCATCCAAAAGTGATGTGGGCTGCCATGCTCTTTCCCAAACTCCAGCTTGGTGTGTCCAGGTAGAAATCAATAGGCTCCGTTGTTGGCGCAAACGTCCTCCCAGGTACCCAGACTTTGATCTTCCAGCGCTCCTCTTCCGATAAAGTTGCAGAGAAAGTCCTAGTGAAACTTGGTAGTCTGATGTTCAAGTACTTAGTGACTTCCTTCAAGTGTCGTTCGAAAGGGGTGTCATCATCCGGCTGAGTGAACTTGTTCTCGGGGTCCGCCATCTATAGAGTAGAAATAGAGGAGAAATAAAAACGAGCAGAGAAGAGAAATCATATGGCTTATTCTAGTGGTCGCGTCCTACAGTCAACGTGTGCTCTGATACCATCTTGTAGCGACCATGACCCTAATGAACCGAAGTCTCTGTGCTTAAATGTCATCCCTGGATCAGTAATGCTAACACACACAGTACTTGAGGAATTATAACAGAGTTCAATCACACACTTATTACATCGAGTCCTCATAAAGAGTATGATTACACAAAAATATCATGGCTGAAGGCCATCTAAACTAAATAACTGCGGAAGCTTCAAAGGTAAATGAGTCCATCAACTCCAACGGCATAGCTGAGTGCAAGGCAATGACCTATCGCACCTTATTCGTCGTCTGAGTAGTCTGCAACATGAGATATTGCAGCCGTGTAGGTCAGCACATTGAATATGCTGGCAGAGCTACACTGTAAAGCTAGTTTTTTCCTACAACAAAGGAATAAATTTATTTGAACTACTCCCAAGTTGTACCAATATTTGAGAAGGTTCCTCCAACTCAAATCCCAATTAAACAAGTATCATCATTAGACCCAATTCAAATTAATTAAGGAGTGATGAGATCAACAATAATATCCAATTCCAGATACTCAAGATGTCCATAACCGGGGACACGGCTAACCATGATTAGTTTATACACTCTGTAGAGGTTGCGCACTTTTCCCCACAAGACTCGACCGCATCCATGATCGGAAGATCGAGACATAGTCTTTCTAAAGCATTAACTCTCTACTCCGGGCAGACTGGTACACCTACTTTCCCACTACAACTGCTAGTCCACCTCTTCGAGAGCTCATACAACTTACTCAACTATGACAGAGCCCATAATAGCTTGTTGCTGCACACGGAAGTTTCTAGGCATGAAATATCATGTGATCCCTTTGAGCCTGGGTGGCAAACCGAGGAAAAATCACATGGGTACTCCGGAATTTCCCTTAATGGACAACACTGGATTCTCCAGGTTCCCCAACCAATCCACCCAGATGTGTATTAAAGTTGCCACCTTAATGTTATCCATGATTAATAACTCTCATAACTTCCATGTGAATCACGATCCAACCCCCGTCTACGAGCATGGCTAAGAAATAATAAAGCATAGCGTATATTCCCGGGGAGATCAAAAGGTATTAGGTTCCTACCTCAAGTACTACAACCAAACCACATGTTCCCAATCCTACTCATGCAAATATTTGAGGGGCAGTACTAATGCATAGCAAACACTGGGTATAAAAAGGTATGATCAAAGTGTAACTTGCCTTGCTGACGATCTATAAACTCAAGGGATTCGTAGTAACAAGCTTCACACTCCAGAAAATCTAGCGTAGACAAACAGTAGCATACATAAGCAATCACTCTAACAAAACAAAGAGAAAACGAGAAAAGATCCAAATAAAACTCGAAACAAGCAAACATCTAAACTAAACAGAAAACAAAACCTAACAGCATTATTTTCATGCGTATTAGATCTTAATAGTAGGTACATGCGATTAGCTACGATTAGCAAAAAGAAACAACTCAAACGGAGAAACAAAACTCAAGATACGAATGAAACAAGATCATTTACTAATCTGAACTAAACTCAAATTTTAGATTATCAAAATCATGTTCAAGTTGGTTAACTAGAAAGAAGAGATCGTTACGAAGATTTAGGCACTGGTTTCATCTAATTTGGACAAACGAGCAAAAAGTTACGCTACTTTTAAGATGAGGGGCTAAATCGCGAGAAAACTATTCGCTCATAGGTCCCTGGCCGGAAATAAAACTGAAAAGAAAAATCTACCGTGCGAACGTTCGTTAACAGAACTAAATGAACGAAAATCGTTCCCTAACCGATCTAAATGAACGAACGTTTGTTAATTAAACTAACCAATAAAAATAAACCGATCTAACGTAAAACGAAACAAAACCGGAAAAAAACCAATTGGACCGGGCGGTTTTACCGGTTCGTCGGAGTGGACCGGCCGGCGGCAGATTGGATCGGGTACAGCGGCGGCGGCGAGCGGCGGCGCGGGCGACGGGGCTCTTGGCGGCGGCGAAGCGGGCGGCTGCGCAAAGCGATGGCGGCGCGGGCGGCAGGGGCTCCTGCGGCGGCGGAGAGCGGCGGCATGCGGCAGTGGCGCGGGCGAAGTGTGGGGCGGTGGCGACTTGGGAGGAGAGAAGGGGCGGCGACGCGGCTATGTAAAGGGGCCACCGGGCTCCTCCGACCTTGGGGAGTAGTCGGGCGGTGGCGGCGGCAGCTTGGACTCCTCGGGACTCCGGCACAGTCACTGCGAGCGCGCGTAGGGGAGGCGGCGGCCTGCTGGGCCTTCGGCCCAGTTCGGCCGGAACTTTTTTTTAAAATAAAATTCGCTGCAGAGAAAAATCCCAATAAATATTAAAGAATTCTAAAAATTCCAGAAACAATTTTCGCCGTCTAAATATAATATTTAGGACAAGATGAACATTTTTCTGGACTAAAATGCAATTTTCAAAAATGCAAGTTTTCTCTAATTCAAATAAAATGCAAATAAAATACAAACAAAATAATAATTTGATTTTAAATTTTCTTCTCCAATATTTCCCTTCTGTTGAAGAAGTCATATTATCTTCTCTCATTTATTTTTATTATTGAAAATAATTGGAGAGAAAAATATTAAAATCAAATTGATCCTCTTTTCAAATTTGAAATAAATTCAAATATGAATTTTGTGAAACCTTCAACTCTCTCCTTGGGTCCTTGAGTTTCTTAAGATTTCTAGGATCACAACAAAATGCAAAAATAAACATGATATGCATATGGGTGCAAGACAGTTTTGCACATGCGGAATATTCGGGTTAAACTTGACGAGCCTAGCATGTACAGACATCGCCTTGGAACACTGGAGACCGAAAGGTCGAACGTGAATCATATAGTAGATATGATCAACATAGAGATGTTCACCATTGATGACTACTCCATCTCACGTGATGATCGTACATGGTTTAGTTGATTTGGATCACGTATCATTTAGATGACTTGAGGGATGTCAATCTCAGTGGGAGTTCTTAAGTAATTTGATTAATTGAACTTAACTTATCATGAACTTAGTCCTGATAGTATTTGCAAATTATGTTGTAGATCAATAGCTCGTGTTTTAGCTCCCCTATGTTTTTATATGTTCCTAGAGAAAACTAAGTTGAAAGATGATAGTAGCAATGATGCGGACTGGGTCTATGATCTGAGGATTATCCTCATTGTTGCACAGAAGAATTATATCTTTGATGCACCGATGGGTGACAGACCTGTTGCAGAAGTAGATGCAGACATTATGAACGTTTGGCAAGCTCGATATAATGACTACTTAATAGTTTAGTGCGCCATGTTTACGGCTTAGAACTGGGACTTCAAAAACGTTTTGAACGCCATGGAGCTTATGAGATGTTCCAAGTGTTGAAATTGGTATTTCAGACTCATGCACATGTCGATAGATATGAGACCTCTGACAAGTACTTTGCCTACAAGATGGAGGAGAATAGCTCAGCTAGTGAGCATGTGCTCAGAATGTCTGGGCACTACGATCGCTTGAATCAAGTGGGAGTTAATCTTCCAAATAAGATAGTGATTGACAGAGTTCTCTAGTCACTATCACCAAGCTACTAGAACTTTGTGATGAACTATAATATGCAAGGGATAGCAAAAAATATTCTCGAGCTATTCGCGATGCTGAAATCAGCGAAGGTAGAAATGAAGAAAGAGCATCAAGTGTTGATGATTAACAATGAAGGAAATATGCCCTCGAGGAAATAATAAAGTTGTTATTTAAATTTCCTTATATCATGATAAATGTTTATTGTTCATGCTAGAATTGTATTAACCGGAAACTTGGTACATGTGTGAATACATAGACAAAACAGTGTCCCTAGTATGCCTCTACTTGACTAGCTCGTTAATCAAAGATGGTTATGTTTCCACACCATAAACATGTATTGTCATTTGATGAACGGGATCACATCATTAGAGAATGATGTGATGGACCAGACCCTTAGCTTAGCATAATGATCGTTAAGTTTTATTGCTAGTGCTTTCTTCATGACTTATACATGTTCCGCAGACTATGAGATTATGCAACTCTCGAATACTGGAGGAACACCTTGTGTGCTATCAAATGTCACAACGTAACTCGGTGATTATATAGATGCTCTATAGGTGTCTCCGAAGGTGTTTGTTGTGTTGGCATAGATCGAGAATAGGATTTCTCACTCCATGTATCGGAGAGGTATCTCTGGGCCCTCTCGGTAATGCTCATCACTATAAGCCTTGCAAGCAATGTGACTAATGAGTTAGTTATAG
The DNA here is from genome assembly GCF_002162155.2 of Triticum dicoccoides. Lineage (NCBI taxonomy): Eukaryota > Viridiplantae > Streptophyta > Magnoliopsida > Poales > Poaceae > Triticum > Triticum dicoccoides. The sequence continues at coordinate 435,474,289 of NC_041393.1, read as the reverse complement.
GATGAAGCATTACAAAAAGAATAAAGAGACTTGCCGGTAACAAGATTGAACTAGGTATGAAGATACCGACGATCGAATCTCGGGCAAGTAACATACCGATGACAAAGGGAACAATGTATGTTGTTGTGTGGTTTAACCGATAAAGATCTATGTAGAATATGTAGGAGCCAATATGAGCATACAGGTTCTGCTATTGGTTATTGATCGGAGATGTGTCTCGATCATGTCTACATAGTTCTCGAACCCGTAGGGTCCGCACGCTTAACGTTCGATGATGATTTGTATTATGAGTTATGTGTTTTGGGGACCGAAGTTTGTTCAGAGTCCTGGATCAGATCACGGACATGACGAAGAGTCTCGAAAGGTCAACAGGTAAAGATTTATATATTGGAAGGTGGTATTCGGACACCAGAAGGGTTCCGGAGTGTATCGGGTATAAACCGAAGTACTGGAGGTGTTACCGGAACCCCTGGGTGGAAGATATGGGCGATATGGGCCATGGGAGGGAGGCTAACTAGCCCATAAGGGGCCGGTGCGCCCCCCACAAGGGTGGAGGCTTAATTGTACTAGGGAAAAGGGGCGCCACCCCCCTTTCCTTCTCCTACGCCCTCCCCTTCCCCCTTTCCACCTCCGTAAGAAGGAAAAAAGAGGGGGGCGAATCCAACTAGGAGTGGAATCCTAGTAGACTCCCCCCTCCCTTGGCACGCCCCTGGTGCCAGCCTCCTCCTCCCTCCTTTATATATGGGGCAGGGGGCACCCCAAAAACACAACATTGTCTTAGCCATGTGCAGTGCCCCCCCTCCACCGTTTACTCCTCCGATAGTATCATCGTAGTGCTTAGGCGAAGCCCTGCGCGGATCACATCATCAACACTGTCACCACGCCATCGTGCTGACAGAACTCTCCCTCGACCCTCTACTGGATCAAGAGTTCGAGGGACATCATCGAGCTGAACGTGTGCTAAACACGGAGGTGTCGTACGTTCGGTACTTGGATCGGTTGGATTGTGAAGACGTTCGACTACATCAACCACGTTAACTAACGTTTCCGCTTTCGGTCTATGAGGGTACGTGGACACACTCTCCCCCTCTCGTTGTTATGCATCTTCTAGATAGATCTTGCGTGATCGTCGGAATTTTTTTGGAATTGCATGCTACGTTCCCCAACAGTGGCATCCGAGCTAGGTCTATGCGTAGATGATATCTACGAGTAGAACACAAAGACTTGTGGGTGATAATAGTCATACTGCTTACCACCAACGTCTTAGTTTGATTCGGCGGTATTGTTGGATGAAGCAGCCCGAACCAACGTTACATGACCACATTCATGAGACCGGTTCTACCAACGTGCTTTGCACACAGGTGGCTGGCGGGTGTCTGTTTCTCCAACTTTAGTTGGATCGAGCTTGAGTATGGTCGGTCCTTGTTGAAGGTTAAACTAACACACTTGACGAAAAATCATTGTGGTTTTGATGCGTAGGTAAGAATGGTTCTTGCTAGAAGCCCGTAGCAGCCATGTAAAACTTGCAACAACAAAGTAGAGGACGTCTAACTTGTTTTTCCAGGGCTTGTTGTGATATGATATGGTCAAGACATGATGTGATATAAATTGTTGTATGAGATGATCATGTTTTGTAACAAAGTTATCGGTAACTGGCAAGAGCCATATGGTTGTCGCTTTATTGTATGATATGCAATGGCCATGTAATTGCTTTACTTATCATTATGCAGTAGCATAGTTGTAGAAGCAATAGTTGGCGAGACGACAACGATGCTATGAAGGAGATCAAGGTGTCAAGCCGGTGACAATGGAGATCATGACGGTGCTTTGGAGATGGAGATCAAAGGCACAAGATGATGATGGCCATATCATGTCACATATTTTGATTGCATGTGATGTTTATCTTTTATGCATCTTATTTTGCTTAGTACGGCGGTAGCATTATAAGATGATCCCTCACTAAATTTCAAGGTATAAGTGTTCTCCCTGAGTATGCACCATTGCTACAGTTCATCGTGTCGAGACACCACGTGATGATCGGCTGTGATAAGCTCTACGTTAATATACAACGGGTGCAAGCCAGTTTTGCACGTGCAGAATACTCGGGTTAAACTTGACGAGCCTAGCATATGCAGATATGGCCTCGGAACACTGAGATCGAAAGGTCGGACGTGAATCATATAGTAGATATGATCAACATAGAGATGTTCACCATTGAAAACTACTCCATCTCACGTGATGATCTGACATGGTTTAGTTGATATGGATCACGTGATCATTTAGATGACTAGAGGGATGTCTATATAAGTGGGAGTTTTTAAGTAATATGATTAATTGAACTTTAATTTATCATGAACTTAGTCCTAATAGTATTTTCCAAATTATGTTGTAGATCAATAGCTCGCGTTGTAGCTTCCCTATGTTTTTTATATGTTCCTAGAGAAAACTAAGTTGAAAGATGATAGTAAAAATGATGCGGACTGGGTCCATGATCAGAGGTTTATTCTCATTGCTGCACAGAAGAATTATGTCCTTGATGCACCGCTAGGTGACAGACCTATTGCAGGAGCAGACGCATATGTTATGAATGCTTGGCTAGCTCAATATGATGACTACTTGATAGTTTAGTGCACCATGCTTTACGGCTTAGAACCGGGACTTCAAAAACGTTTTGAACACCACGGAGCATATGAGATGTTCCAAGAGCAGAAATTGGTATTTCAGACTCGTGCCCGTGTCGAGAGGTATGAGACCTTTGACAAGTACTTCACCTAAAAAGATGGAGGAGAATAGCTCTGCTAGTGAGCATGTGCTTAGAATGTCTGAGTACTACAATCGCATGAATCAAGTGGGAGTTAATCTTCCAGATAAGATAGTTATTGACGGAGTTCTCTAGTCACTATCACCAAGTTACTGGAACTTCGTGATGAACTGTAATATGCAGGGGGTGACGAAAATAATTCCTGAGCTCTTCGTGATGCCGAAATCGACGAAGGTAGAAATCAAGAAAGAGCATCAAGTGTTGATGATTAAACAAGACCGCTAGTTTCAAGAAAAGGGCAAAGGGAAAGAAAGGGAACTTCAAGAATAATGGCAAGCAAGTTGCCACTCCCATGAAGAAGCCCAAAGCTGGACCTAAGCCTAAAACTGAGTGCTTCTACTGCAAAGGAAATGGTCACTGGAAGCGGAACTACCCCGAATATTTGGCAGATAAAAAGGATGGCAAAGTGAACAAAGGTATATTTGATATACATGTTATTGATGTGTAACTTACTAGTGCTTGTAGTAACCCCTAGGTATTTGATACTTGTTCGGTTGCTAAGATTAGTAACTCGAAACAGGAGTTGCGGAATAAATAAAGACTAGTTGAGGATGAAGTGACGATGTGTGTTGGAAGTGGTTCCAAGATTGATATGATCATCATCGCACACTCCCATTACTTTTGGGATTAGTGTTGAACCTAAATAAATGTTATTTCGTGTTTGCATTGAGCATGAATATGATTAGATCATGTTTATTGCAATACGGTTATTCATTTAAGACAGAAAATAATTGTTATTCTGTTTACATGAATAAAACCTTCTAGTGTCATACACCCAATGTTGATGGTTTATTGAATCTCGATCATGGTAATACACATATTCATATTATTGATGTCAAAAGATGCAAAGTTAATAATGATAGTGCAACTTATTTATGGCACTCTCGTTTGGGTCATATCGGTGTAAAGCGCATGAAGAAACTCCATAAAGATGGACTTTTGGAATCACTTGATTATGAATCATTTGATACTTGCGAACTGTGCCTTATGGGCAAGATGACTAAAACTTTGTTCTCCGGAACAATGGCACGAGCTAGTGACTTATTGGAAATAATACATACCGATGTATGAGGTCCAATGAGTGTTGATGCTCGTGGTGGGTATCGTTATTTTCTGACCTTCACAGATGATTTGAGCGGATATGGGTATATCTACTTAATGAAACACAAGTCTGAAACATTTGAAAAGTTCAAAGAATTTCAGATGGAAGTGGAGAATCATCGTAACAAGAAAATAAAGTTTCTACGATCTAATCATGGAGGAGAATATTTGAGTTACGAATTTGGCCTTCATTTAATACAATGTGGAATAGTTTCACAGCTCACGCCACCTGCAACACCACAGCGTAATGGTGTGTCCGAACGTCGTAATCGCACTTTATTGGATATGGTGCGATCTATGATGTCTCTTACCGATTAACCACTATCGTTTTGAGGTTATGCATTAGAGACAGCTGCATTCACGTTAAACAAGGCACCGTCAAAATCCATTGAGATGACACCGTATGAACTGTGGTTTGGCAACAAACCTAAGCTGTTGTTTCTTAAAGTTTTGGGATGCGATGCTTATGTCAAAAGGCTTCAACCCGATAAGCTCGAACCCAAATCGGAGAAATGCGTCTTCATAGGATACCCTAAGGAAACAATTGGGTACACCTTCTACCACAAGTCCGAAGACAAGATTTTTGTTGCTAAGAACGAAACCTTTCTAGAGAAGGAGTTTCTCTCAAAAGAAGTGAGTGGGAGGAAAGTAGAACTTGATGAGGTAATTGTACCTGCTCTCAATTTGGAAGGTAGCTCATCCGGGAAATCAGTTCCCGTGATGCCTACACCAGCTAGAGAGGAAGCTAATGATAAAGATCATGAAGCTACAGATCAAGTTGCTACAAAACCTCGTAGGTCTGGCAGAGCACGATCCGCGCCAGAGTAGTACGGTAATCCTATTCTGGAGGTCATGTTACTTGACCATGACGAACCTACAAACTATGAAGAAGCTATGATGAGCCCGGATTCCGATAAATGGCTTGAGGCCATGAAATCTGAGATAGGATCCATGTATGAGAACAAAGTGTGGACTTTGGTGGATCTTCCTGATGATCAGGCGACCCATAGAAAATAAATGGATCTTCAAGAGAAAGATGGACGCTGATGGTAAGTGTTACTATCTACAAAGCTCGACTAGTCGCAAAAAGTTTTCGACAAGTTCAAGGTGTTGACTACAATGAGATTTTCTCAACCATAGCGATGCTTAAGTCCGTTCGAATCATGTTAGCAATTGCCATATTTTATGAAATCCGGAAAATGGATGTCAAACAAAACTACATTCCTTAATGGATTTATTAAAGAAGTGTTGTATATGATGCAACCAGAAGGTTTTGTCAATCCTAAAGGTGCTAACAAAGTGTGCGAGCTCCAGCGATCCGTCTGTGGATTGGTGCATGCATCTCAGAGTTGGAATATACGCTTTGATGAGTTGATTAAAGCATATAGTTTTATACAGACTTTTGGAGAAGCCTGTATTTACAACAAAGTGAGTGGGAGCACTACAACATTTCTAATAAGTATATGTGAATAACATATTGTTGATCAGAAATGATGTAGAATTTTCTGGAAAGCATAAAGGAGTGTTTGAAAGGAATTTTTCAAAGAAATACCTCGGTGAAGCTGCTTACATATTGGGCAGCAAGATCTATAGAGATGGATCAAAACGCTTGATAAGATTTTTCAATAAGTACATACCTTGACAAGATTTTGAAAGAGTTCAAAATGGATCAGTCAAAGAAGGAGTTCTTGCCTGAATTACAAGGTGTAAAATTGAGTAAGACTCAAAGCCCGACCACGACAGAAGATAGAGAAAGAATAAAAGGCATTCCCTATGCCTCGGTCATAGGTTCTATAAAGTATTCCATGTTGTGTACCAAACCTGTTGTGTGCCTTGCCAATGAGTTTGGCAAGGAGGTACAACAGTGATCCAGGAGTAGATCACTAGACAGCGGTCAAAATTATCCTTAGAGGACTCAGGAAATATTTGTCGGTTATGGAGGTGATATAGAATTAGTAGTAAAGAGTTATGTTGGTGCAAGCTTTTACACCAATCCAGATGACTGTGAGTCTCAATCTGGATACATATTAAAAGTGGGAGCAATTAGCTAGAGTAGCTCCATGTAGAGCATTGTCGACATAGAAAATTTGCAAAATACATACGGCTCTGAATGTATCAGACCCGTTGACTAAAACTTCTCTCATGAGAAAAACATGATCACACCTTAGTACTCTTTGGGTGCTAATCACATAGCGATGTGAACTAGATTATTGACTCTAGTAAACCCTTTGGGTGTTGGTCACATGGTGATGTGAACTATGGGTGTTAATCACATACAGATGTGAACTATTGGTGTTAAATCACATGGCAATGTGAACTAGATTATTGACTCTAGGGCAAGTGGGAGACTGAAGGAAACATGCCCTGGATGAAATAATAAAATTGTTATTTAAATTTTCTTATATCACGATAAATGTTTATTATTCATGCTAGAATTGTATTAACCGGAAACTTGGTACATGTGTGAATACATAGACAAAACAAAGTGTCCCTAGTATGCCTCTACTTGACTAGCTCGTTAATCAAAGATGGTTACGTTTCCTGACCATAGACATTTGTTGTCATTTGATGAACGGGATCACATCATTAGAGAATGATGTGATGGACAAGACCCATCCATTAGCTTAGCATAATGATCGTTAAGTTTTATTGCTACTGCTTTCTTCCTGACTTATACATGTTCCTCTAACTATGAGATTATGCAACTCCCGAATACCGCAGGAACACCTTGTGTGCTATCAAACGTCACAACATAACTGGGTGATTATAAAGATGCTCTACGGGTGTCCCCAAAGGTGTTTGTTGGGTTGGCATAGATCGAGAATAGGATTTGTCACTCCGTGTATTGTAGAGGTATCTCTGGGCCCTCTCGGTAATGCTCATCACTATAAGCCTTGAAAGCAATGTGACTAATGAGTTAGTTATGGGATGAAGCATTACAAAACGAGTAAAGAGACTTGCCAGTGGAGAGATTGAACTAGGTATGAAGATACCGTCGATCGAATCTCGGGCAAGTAACATACCGATGACAAAAGGAACAATGTATGTTGTTGTGCGGTTTGATCGATAAAGATCTTCGTAGAATATGTAGGAGCCAATATGAGCATCCAGGTTCCGCTATTGGTTATTGATCGGAGATGTATCTCGATCATGTCTACATAGTTTTCGAACCCATAGGGTCCACACACTTAATGTTCGATGACGATTTGTATTATGAGTTATGTGTTTTGGTGCCCGAAGTTTGTTCGGAGTCCCGGATGAGATCACGGACATGGCGAGGAGTCTTTAAATGGTCGAGAGGTAAAGATTGATATATTGTAAGGTGGTATTCGGACACCGGAAGGGTTCCGGAGTGTATCGGGTACAAACCAAAGTACCGGAGGGGTTACCGGAACCCCTCGGTGGAAGATATGGGCCATATGGGCCATGGGAGGAAGGCTAAGCAGCCCACAAGGGGCTGCTGCGCCCCCCACAAGGGTGGAGGCCGAATTGGACTAGGGAAGGGGGCGCCACCCCCCTTTCCTTCTCCTACTCCCTCTCCTTCCCCCTTTCCACCTCCGTAAGAAGGAAAAACAGGGGGGGCCGAATCCTACTAGGAGTGGAGTCCTAGTAGGACTCCCCCCTCCCTTGGCGCGCCCCTGGTGTCCGGCCTCCTCCTCCCTCCTTTATATATGGGGGCAGGGGGCACCCCAAAAATACAACATTGTCTTAGCCGTGTGCGGTGCCCCCCTCCACCGTTTACTCCTGCGATAGTATCATCATAGTGCTTAGGCGAAGCCCTGCACGGATCACATCATCAACACCGTCACCACGCCGTCGTGCTGACCGAACTCTCCCTCGACCATCTACCGGATCAAGAGTTCGAGGGACGTCATCGAGCAGAACGTGTGCTGAACACGGAGGTGCCGTACGTTCAGTACTTGGATCGGTTGGATCGTGATAACGTTCGACTACATCAACCGCGTTAACTAACGCTTCTGCTTTTGGTCTACGAGGGTATGTGGACACACTCTCCCCCTCTCGTTGCTATGCATCTTCTAGATAGATCTTGCGTGATCGTAGGAATTTTTTTGAAATTGCATGCTACGTTCCCGAACAAACAAGACCACTAGTTTCAAGAAAAAGGGCAAAGGAAAAGAAAGGGAACTTCAAGAAGAATGACAAGCAAGTTGTCACTCCCGTGAAGAAGCCCAAAGCTGGCCCTAAACCTGAAACTGAGTGATTCTACTACAAAGGATATGGTCTCTGGAAGCGGAACTACCCCAAATATTTGGTGGATAAGAAGGATGGCAAAATGAACAAAGGTATATTTGATATACATGTTATTGATGTATACCTTATTAGTGCTCGTAGTAGAATCTAGGTATTTGATACCTGTTCGGTCGCTAAGATTAGTAACTCGAAACATGAGTTGCAAAATAAATGGAGACTAGTTGAGGGTGAAGTGACGATGTGTGTTGGAAGTGGTTCCAAGATTGATATGATCATCATCGCACACTCCCTATACTTTCGGGATTAGTGTTGAACCTAAATAAATGTTATTTGGTGTTTGTGTTGAGCATGAATATGATTGGATCGTGTTAATTGCAATACGGTTATTCATTTAAGTCAAAGAATAATTGTTGTTATATTTACATGAATAAAACCTTCTGTGGTCATACACCTAAAGTGAATGGTTTATTGAATCTCGATCGTAGTGATACCCATATTCATAATATTGATGCCAAAAGATGCAAAGTTGATAATGATAGTGCAACATATTTGTGGCACTGCCGTTTAGGTCATATTGGTGTAAAGCACATGAAGAAACTCCATGCGGATGGACTTTTGGAATCACTCGATTATGAATCATTTGATACTTGCGAACCATGCCTCATGGGCAAGATGACTAAAACTCTGTTCTCCGGAACAATGGAGCGAGCCAATGACTTATTGAAAATAATACTACCGATGTATGCGGTCTGATGAGTGTTGAGGCACGCGGCGGGTATCGTTATTTTCTGACCTCCACAGATGATTTGAGCAGATATGGCTATATCTACTTAATGAAACACAAGTCTGAAACATTTGAAAAGTTCAAAGAATTTCAGAGTGAAGTGGAGAATCATCGTAACAAGAAAATAAAGTATCTACAATCTGATCGCAGAGGCGAATATTTGAGTTACGAGTTTGGCCTTCATTTACAACAATGTGGAATAGTTTCACAACTCACGCCACCTGGAACACCACAGCGTAATGGTGTATCCGAATGTCGTAACCGTACTTTATTAGATATGGTGCAATCTATGATGTCCCTTACCGATTTACCACTATAGTTTTGGGGTTATGCATTAGAGAAAGCTGCATTCACGTTAAATAGCGCACATCTAAATCCGTTGAGACGACACCATATGAACTAGGTTTGGCAATAAACCTAAGATGTCGTTTCTTAAAGTTTGGGGTTGTTCCACTTATGTCAAAAGGCTTCAACCTGATAAGCCCAAACCCAAGTAGGAGAAGTGTGTCTTCATAGGATGCCCTAAGGAAACAATTGGGTACACCTTCTACCAGAGATCCGAAGGCAGGATCTTTATTGCCCAGAAAGGAACTTTTCTAGAGAAGGAATTTCTCTCAAAAGAAGTGAGCGGGAGAAAAGTAGAACTTGATGAGGTAATTGTACCTTCTCTCCATTTCGAAAGTAGCTCATCCGAGAAATCAGTTCCCGTGATGCCTACACCAACTAGAGAGGAAGCTAATGATGATGATCATGAAACTTCAGATCAAGTTACTACCAAACCTCGTAGGTCAACCAGAACATGATCGACACCATAGTCATACGTAATCCTGTTCTGGAAGTCATGTTGCTAGACCATGTCGAACCTACAAAGTATGAAGAAGCTATGATGAGCCCAAATTCTGATAAATGGCTTGAGGCCATGAAACCTGAGATAGGATCCATGTATGAGAACAGAGTGTGGACTTTGGTGGATTTGCCCGATGATCGGCGACCCATAGAGAATAAATAGATCTTCAAGAAGAAGACTGACACTTATGGTAACCTTACAGTCTATAAAGCTCGACTTGTCGCAAAAGGTTTTCGACAAGTTCAAGGAGTTGACTACGATGAGACTTTCTCACTCGTAGCGATGCTTAAGTCTGTCCGATTCATGTTAGCAATTGCCGCATTTTATGATTATGAAATCTGGCAAATGGACGTCAAAACTGCATTCCTTAATGGATTTCTAAAAGAATAGTTGTATATGATGCAGCCAGAAGGTTTTGTTGATCCTAAAGGTGCTAACAAAGTGGGCAAGCTCTAGCGATCCATCTATGGACTAGTGCAAGCATCTCGGAGTTGGAATATACACTTTTATGAGGTGATCAAAGCATATGGTTTTATACAGACTTTCAAAGAAGCATGTATTTACAAGAAAGTGAGTGGGAGCTATGTAGCATTTCTAATATTATATGTGGATGACGTATTGTTGATTGGAAATGATATAGAATTTCTGGATAGCATAAAAGGATACTTGAATAAAAGTTTTTCGATGAAAGACCTCGGTGAAGCTGCTTACATATTGGGCATCAAAATCTATAGAGATAGATCAAGACGCTTGATAAGATTTTCAATGATTACATACCTTGACAAGATTTTGAAAGAGTTCAAAATGGATCAGTCAAAGAAGGAGTTCTTGCCTGTATTACAAGGTGTAAAGTTGAGTAAGACGCAAAGACCGACCACAACAAAAGATAGAAAGAGAATGCAAGTCATTCCCTTTGCCTCAGCCATAGGTTCTATAAAGTATGCAATGTTGTGTACCAGTCCAGTTGTGTGCCTGCTATGAGTTCGGCAAGGGCGTACAATAGTGATCCAGGAGTAGATTGTTGGAAATATGCCCTAGAGGCAATAATAAAAGTATTATTATATTTCAATGTTCATGATAAATGTCTTTTATTCATGCTATAAATGTATTATCCGGAAATCGTAATACACGTGTGAATACTTAGACCACAATATGTCCCTGGTGAGCCTCTAGTTGACTATCTCGTTGTGATCAACGGATAGTCATGGTTTCCTGACTATGGACATTGGATGTCATTGATAACGGGATCACATCATTAGGAGAATGATGTGATGGACAAGACCCAATCCTAAGCCTAGCACAAAAGGTCGTGTAGTTCATTTGCTAGAGCTTTGCCAATGTCAAGTATCTCTTCCTTTGACCATGAGAGCGTGTAACTCCTGGATACCGTAGGAGTGCTTTGGGTGTATCAAACGTCACAACGTAACTGGGTGACTATAAAGGTGCACTACAGGTATCTTCGAAAGTATCTATTGTTTTATGCGGATCGAGACTGGGATTTGTCACTCCGTGTAAACGGAGAGGTATCTCTGGGCCCACTCGGTAGGACATCATCATATGCGCAATGTGACCAAGGAGTTGATCACGGGATGATGTGTTACGGAACGAGTAAAGTGACTTGCCGGTAACGAGATTGAACAAGGTATTGGATACCGACGATCGAATCTCGGGCAAGTAACATACCGATAGACAAAGGGAATTGAATACGGGATTGATTAAGTCCTTGACATCGTGGTTCATCCGATGAGATCATCGTGGAACATGTGGGAGCCATCATGGGTATCCAGATCCCGCTGTTGGTTATTGACCGGAGAACGTCTCGGTCATGTCTACATGTCTCCCGAACCCGTAGGGTCTACACACTTAAGGTTTGATGACGCTAGGGTTATAAAGGAAGCTTGTATGTGGTAACCGAATGTTGTTCGGAGTCCCGGATGAGATCCCGGACGTCACGAGGAGTTCCGGAATGGTCCGGAGGTAAAGATTTATATATGGGAAGTCCTGTTTTGGTCACCGGAAAAGTTTCGGGCGATATCGGTATTGTACCGGGACCACCGGGAGGGTCCCGGGGTCCATCAAGTGGGGCTACCTGCCCCAGAAGGTTGCGTGGGCCAAGTGTGGGAGGGGACCAGCCCCTAGGAGGGCTGGTGCGTCCCCCACAAGGGGGCCAAGGCGCAAGGGAGAGTGGGAGGGGGCAAACCCTAGTCCAGATGGGCCTTAAGGCCCATATTGGTGCGCCTACCTCTCCTCTCCCCCCTTGGCCGCCTCCCCTTTACCATCTAGGGCTGGCCGCACCCCTTGGGGGTGGGAAACCCTAAAGGGGGCGCAGCCCCCCCTTCCCCCTATATATAGATGAGGTTTGGGGCTGCCATACACATGAGTTCTCTCCCTCTTGGTGCAGCCCTACCTCTCTCCTACTCCTCCTCTCCCATGGTGCTTGGCGAAGCCCTGCTGGATTGCCACGCTCCTCCACCACCACCACGCCGTTGTGCTGCTGTTGGATGGAGTCTTCCTCAACCTCTCCCTCTCTCCTTGCTGGATCAAGGCGTGGGAGACGTCACCGGGTTGTACGTGTGTTGAACGCGGAGGTGCCGTGCGTTCGGCACTTGATCATCGGTGATTTGAATCACGACGAGTACGACTCCATCAACCCCGTTCACTTGAACGCTTCCGCTTAGCGATCTACAAGGGTATGTAGATGCACTCTCCTTCTACTCGTAGCTGGTTTCTCCATAGATAGATCTTGGTGACGCGTAGGAAAATTTTGAATTTCTGCTACGTTCCCCAACAGTGGCATCATGAGCTAGGTCTATTGCGTAGATTCTTTGCACGAGTAGAACACAAAGTAGTTGTGGGCGTTGATGTTGTTCAATATGCTTACCGTTACTAGTCCAATCTTGTTTCGACGGTATTGTGGGATGAAGCGGCCCGGGCCGACCTTACACGTACTCTTACGTGAGACAGGTTCCACCGATTGACATGCACTTGGTGCATAAGGTGGCTAGCGGGTGCCAGTCTCTCCCACTTTAGTCGGAATGGATTCGATGAAAAGGGTCCTTATGAAGGGTAAATAGCAATTGGCATATCACGTTGTGGTTTTGCGTAGGTAAGAAACGTTCTTGCTAGAAACCCATAGCAGCCACGTAAAACATGCAAACAACAATTAGAGGACGTCTAACTTGTTTTTGCAGGGTATGCTATGTGATGTGATATGGCCAAAAGGATGTGATGAATGATATATGTGATGTATGAGATTGATCATGTTCTTGTAATAGGATTCACGACTTGCATGTCGATGAGTATGACAACCGGCAGGAGCCATAGGAGTTGTCTTTATTTATTGTATGACCTGCGTGTCATTTAACAATGCCATGTAAATTACTTTACTTTATTGCTAAAACGCGTTAGCCATAGAAGTAGAAGTAGTCATTGGCGTGACAACTTCATGAAGACACGATGATGGAGATCATGATGATGGAGATCATGGTGTCATGCCGGTGACGATGATGATCATGGAGCCCCGAAGATGAAGATCAAAAGGAGCAAAATGATATTGGTCATATCATGTCACTATTTGATTGCATGTGATGTTTATCATGTTTATGCATCTTGTTTACTTAGGACGACGGTAGTAAATAAGATGATCCCTTACAAAATTTCAAGAAGTGTTCTCCCCTAACTGTGCACCGTTGCTACAGTTCGTCGCTTCTAAGCACCACGTGATGATCGGGTGTGATGGATTCTTACGTTCACATACAACGGGTGTAAGACAGTTTTACACAGCGAAAACACTTAGGGTTAACTTGACGAGCCTAGCATGTGCAGACATGGCCTCGGAACACGGAGACCGAAAGGTCGAGCATGAGTCGTATAGTAGATACGATCAACATGAAGATGTTCACCGATGTTAACTAGTCCGTCTCACGTGATGATCGGACACGGGCTAGTTGACTCGGATCATGTGATCACTTAGATGACCAGAGGGATGTCTATCTAAGTGGGAGTTCATAAGATGAACTTAATTATCCTGAACATAGTCAAAAGACCTTTTGCAAATTATGTCGTAGCTCGCGCTTTAGTTCTACTGTTTTAGATATGTTCCTAGAGAAAATATAGTTGAAAGTTGATAGTAGCAATTATGCGGACAGTAGAAAGCTTATGTCCTTAATGCACTGCTCAGTGTGCTGAACCCCAAACGTCGTTTGTGGATGTTGCGAACATCGGACATACACGTTTTGATAACTACGTGATAGTTCAGTTAAATGGTTTAGAGTTGAGGCACCAAAGACGGTTTTTGAAACGTCGCGGAACATATGAGATGTTTCGAGGGCTGAAAATTGGGATTTCAGGCTCGTGCTCACATCAAGAGGTATAAGACCTCCGACGATTCTCTTAGCCTGCAAACTAAGGGAGAAAATCTCAATCGTTGAGCTTGTGCTCAGATTGTCTGAGTGCAACAATCACTTGAATTGAGTGGGAGTTGATCTTCCAAATGAGATAGTGATGTTTCTCCAAAGACATTGCCACCAAGCTACTAGAGCTTCGTGATGAACTATAACATATCAGGGATAGATATGATGATCCTTTGAGGTATTCGCGATGTTTGACACCGCGAAAGTAGAAATCAAGAAGGAGCATCAATTGTTGATGGTTGGTGAAACCACTAGTTTCAAGAAGGGCAAGGGCAAGAAGGGATACTTCATGAAACGGCAAATCAGCTGCTGCTCTAGTGAAGAAACCCAAGGTTGAACCCAAACCCGAGACTAAGTGCTTCTGTAATGAGAGGAACGGACACTGAAGCGGAACTACCCTAGATACTTGGTAGATGAGAAGGCTGGCAAGGTCGATAGAAGTATATTGGATATACATTATGTTAATGTGTACTTTACTAGTACTCCTAGTAGCACCAGGGTATTAGATACCGGTTCGGTTGCTAAGTGTTAGTAACTCAAAATAAAAGCTACGGAATAAACGGAGACTAGCTAAACGTGAGATGACGATATGTGTTGGAAGTGTTTCCAACGTTGATATGATCAAGCATCACACGCTCCCTCTACCATCGAGATTGGTGTTTGCGTTGAGCACAGACATGATTGGATTATGTCTATCGCAATACGGTTATTCATTTAAGGAGAATAATGGTTACTCTATTTATTTGAATAATACCTTCGATGGTCTTGCACCTAAATAAATGGTTTATTGAATCTTGATCGTAGGGACACACATTTTCATGCCAAAAGATATAAGATAGTAATGATAGTACCACTTACTTGTGGCACTGCCATGTAAGTCATAATGGTATAAAACGCATGAAGAAGCTCCATGTTGATGGATCTTTGGACTCACTCGTTTTTGAAAAGTTTGAGACATGCGAACCATGCCTATTGGTGTATATGCATGAAGAAACTCCATGCAAATGGACCGTTTTGACTCACTTGATTTTGAATCACTTGAGATATGCAAATCATACCACATGGGCAAGATGACTGAAAAGCCTCGTTTTCAGTAAGATGGAACAAGATAGCAACTTGTTGGAAGTAACACATTTTGATGTGTCCAATCCAATGAGTGCTGAGGCATGCAGTGAATATCGTTATGATCTTACTTCACAGATGATTCGAGTAGATGTTGAGAATATTTACTTGATGAAACACAAGTCTGAATTATTGAATGGTTCAAGTAATTTCAGAGTGAAGTAGAAGATCATTGTGACAAGAGGATAAAATGTCTATGATATGATCATAGAGATGAATATCTGAGTTACGAGTTTTGGCACACAATTAAGACATTGTGGAAGTTGTTTCGCAATTAATACCGCCTGGAACACCATGGTGTGATGGTGTGTCCAAACATCATAGTTGCACCCTATTGGATATGATGCATACCATGATGTCTCTTATCGAATTACCACTATTGTCCATGGTTTAGGCATTAGAGAGACAACCACATTCACTTTAAATAGGGCACCACGTAATTCCGTTGAGACGACACCGTTTGGAGAAACCTAAGTTGTCGTTTCTTCAAGGTTTGGGGCTGTGACGCTTATGTGAAAAAGTTTCAGGATTGATAAGCTCGAACCCAAAGCGGATAAATACATCTTCATAGGACACCCAAAACAGTTGGGTATACCTCCTAATTCAGATCCGAAAGCAATATGAATTGTTTCTAGAATCGGGTCCTTTCTCGAGGAAAGGTTTCTCTCGAAAGAGTTGAGTGGGAGGATGGTGGAGACTTGATATGGTTATTGAACCATCACTTCAACCAGTGTGTAGCAGGGCACAGGAAGTTGTTCTCGTGGCACCTACACCAATTAAAGTGGAAGCTTATGATATTGATCATGAAGTTTCGGATCAAATCACTGCCGTACCTCGTAGGGTGACAAGGATACGTACTACTTCAGAGTGGTACGGTAATCCTGTCTTGGAAGTCATGTTGCTAGACAACAATGAACCTACGAGCTATGGAGAAGCGATGGTGGGCCCGGATTTCGATAAATGGCTCGAGGCCATAAAATCCGAGAACGGATCCATGACTTTGGAAGAAATACTTGATGGTCGTAAGGCCATTGGGTACGGATGGATTTTAAAAGGAAGACAGACAATGATGGTAAGAATTACCATTAAGAAAGCTCGACTTGTCGTTAAGATATTTTCCGACAAGTTCAAGGAGTTGATTACGGTGAGGTTTTCTCACTCGTAGCGATGCTAAGAGTCTGTTGGAATTGGATTAGCAATTACTGCATGATTGATGAAATCTTGCAGATAGGATGTCAAAACATTGTTTCCTCGATGTTATACTTGAGGAAAGGTTGTATGTGATACAACCGGAAGGTTTTGTCAATCCCAAAAGATGCTAATAAGTATGCAAAGCTCCAGCATCCTTCTAAGGACTGGAGTGAGCATCTCGGAGTTGGAATGTGTGCTTTGATGATTATCAAAGATTTTGGGTTTGTACAAAGTTTACGAGAAACTTGTATTTCCAAAGAAGTGAGTGGGAGCACTATAGAATTTCTGATGAGTATATGTTGTTGACATATTGTTGATCAGAAATGACGTAGAATTTCTGGAAAGCATATAGGGTTATTTTGAAAGTGTTTTTCAATGGAAAGCCTGGATTAAGCTACTTGAACATTGAGCATCAAGATCTATAAGGAGAGATCAAAATGCTTAATAATACTTTCAAATGAGCACATACCTTGACATGATCTTGAAGGTGTTCAAGATGGACCAGTCAAAGAAGGAGTTCTTGCCTGAGTTGTAAGGTACAAAGTTAAGACTTAAAGCTCGACCACGGCAGAATAGAGAGGAAGGACGAAGGTCGTCCCCTATGCTTAAGACGTAGGCTCTTCAGCATGCTATGCTGTGTACCGCACCTGAAGTGTGCCTTGCCATGAGTCAGTCAAGGGGTACAAGAGTGATCCAAGAATGGCTCATAGGACAGTGGTCAAAGTTATCCTTAGTAACTAGTGGACTAAGGAATTTTCTCGATTATGGAGGTGGTAAAAGAGTTCGTCGTAAAGGTTACGACGATGCAAGCTTGACACCTATCCGGATAGCTCTGAGTAGAGAGACCGGATACATATAATGGAGCAATAATTTAGAATAGCTCCAAGTAGAACAGTTGTTTGGAATAGCTCCAAATAGAGCGTGGTAGCTGCATCTAGGAGATGACATGGAGATTTGTAAAGCACACACGGATCTGAAAGGTTCAGACCCGTTGACTAAAACCTCTCTCACAAGCAACATGATCAAACATAAAACTCATTGAGTGTTAATCACATAGTGATGTGAACTAGACTACTGACTCTAGTAAACTCTTGGGTATTAGTCACATGGCGATGTGACCTGTGAGTGTTAATCACATGGCGATGTGAACTGGATTATTGACTCTAGTACAAGTGGGAGACTGTTGGAAATATGCCCTAGAGGCAATAATAAAAGTATTATTATATTTCAATGTTCATGATAAATGTCTTTTATTCATGCTATAACTGTATTATCCGGAAATCGTAATACACGTGTGAATACTTAGACCACAATATGTCCCTGGTGAGCCTCTAGTTGACTAGCTCGTTGTGATCAACGGATAGTCATGGTTTCCTGACTATGGACATTGGATGTCATTGATAACGGGATCACATCATTAGGAGAATGATGTGATGGACAAGACCCAATCCTAAGCCTAGCACAAAAGGTCGTGTAGTTCATTTGCTAGAGCTTTGCCAATGTCAAGTATCTCTTCCTTTGACCATGAGAGCGTGTAAATCCTGGATACCGTAGGAGTGCTTTGGGTGTATCAAACGTCACAACGTAACTAGGTGACTATAAAGGTGCACTACAGGTATCTCCGAAAGTATCTATTGTTTTATGCGGATCGAGACTGGGATTTGTCACTCCGTGTAAACGGAGAGGTATCTCTGGGCCCACTCGGTAGGACATCATCATATGCGCAATGTGACCAAGGATTTGATCACGGGATGATGTGTTACGGAACGAGTAAAGTGACTTGCCGGTAACGAGATTGAACAAGGTATTGGATACCGACGATCGAATCTCGGGCAAGTAACATACCGATAGACAAAGGGAATTGAATACGGGATTGATTAAGTCCTTGACATCGTGGTTCATCCGATGAGATCATCGTGGAACATGTGGGAGCCATCATGGGTATCCAGATCCCGCTGTTGGTTATTTACCGGAGAACGTCTCGGTCATGTCTACATGTCTCCCGAACCAGTAGGGTCTACACACTTAAGGTTCGATGACGCTAGGGTTATAAAGGAATCTTATATGTGGTAACCAAATGTTGTTCGGAGTCCCGGATGAGATCCCGGACGTCACGAGGAGTTCCGGAATGGTCCGGAGGTAAAGATTTATATATGGGAAGTCCTGTTTTGGTCACCGGAAAAGTTTCGGGCGATATCGGTATTGTACCGGGACCACCGGGAGGGTCCCGGGGTCCACCAAGTGGGGCCACCTGCCCCAGAAGGTTGCGTGGGCCAAGTGTGGGAGGGGACCAGCCCCTAGGAGGGCTGGTGCGCCCCCCACAAGGGGGCCAAGGCGCAAGGGAGAGTGGGAGGGGGCAAACCCTAGTCCAGATGGGCCTTAAGGCCCATATTGGTGCGCCTACCTCTCCTCTCCCACCTTGGCCGCCTCCCCTTTGCCATCTAGGGCTGGCCGCACCCCTTGGGGGTGGGAAACCCTAAAGGGGGCGCAGCCCCCCCTTCCCCCTATATATAGATGAGGTTTGGGGCTGCCATACACATGAGTTCTCTCCCTCTTGGTGCAGACCTACCTCTCTCCTACTCCTCCTCTCCTATGGTGCTTGGCGAAGCCCTGCTGGATTGCCACGCTCCTCCACCACCACCACGCCGTTGTGCTGCTGTTGGATGGAGTCTTCCTCAACCTCTCCCTCTCTCCTTGCTGGATCAAGGCGTGGGAGACGTCACCGGGCTGTACGTGTGTTGAACGCGGAGGTGCCGTGCGTTCGGCACTTGATCATCGGTGATTTGGATCACGACGAGTACGACTCCATCAACCCCGTTCACTTGAACGCTTCCGCTTAGCGATCTACAAGGGTATGTAGATGCACTCTCCTTCTACTCGTAGCTGGTTTCTCCATAGATAGATCTTGGTGACGCGCAGGAAAATTTTGAATTTCTGCTACGTTCCCCAACATAGATCACTGGACAACGGTCAAAATTATCCTTAGGTACTTAAAGAGGACTAAGGAAATGTTTCTCGGTTATGGAGGTGATAAAGAGTTCGTTGTAAAGAGTTACGTCAATGCAAGCTTTGACACTGATCTAGATGACTCTAAGTCTCAATCTAGATACGTATTGAACGTGGCAGCAATTAGCTAGAATAGCTCCATGCAGAGCATTGTAGACATAGAAATTTGCAAAATACATACAGATCTGAATGTGGCAGACCCGTTGACTAAATTTTTCTCACAAGCAAAACATGATCACACCTTAGTACTCTTTGGGTGTTAATCACATAGCGATGTGAACTAGATTATTGACTCTAGTAAACCGTTTGGGTGCTGGTCACATGGCGATGTGAACTATGGGTGTTAATCACATAAAAATGTGAATTATTGGTGTTAATTCACATGGTGATGTAAACTAGATTATTGACTCTAGTGCAAGTGGGAGACTGAAGGAAATATGCCCTAGAGGCAATAATAAAGTTGTTATTTTATATTTCCTTATATCATGATAAATTTTTATTATTCATGCTAGGATTGTATTAACTGGAAACTTGATACATGTGTGGATACATAGACAAAATACCGTGTCCCTAGTAAGCCTCTACTAGACTAGCTCGTTAATCAAAGATGGTTAAGATTCCTAACCATAGACATGTGTTGTAATTTGATGAATGGGATCACATCATTAGGAGAATGATGTGATGGACAAGACCCATTCGTTAGCTTAGCATTATGATCGTTTGGTTTTATTGCTATTGCTTTCTTCATGTCAAATACATATTCCTCCGACTATAAGATTATGCAACTCCCGGATACTAGAGGAATACCTTATGTGCTATCAAACGCCACAACGTAACTGGGTGATTATAAAGATGCTCTACATGTATCTCCGAAGGTGTTTGTTGGGTTGGCATAGATCAAGATTAGGATTTGTCACTCCGAGTATCGGAGAGGTATCTTTGGGACCTCTGGGTAATACACATCATAAGAAGCCTTGCAAGCAAAGTGACTAATGAGTTAGTTGTGGGATGATGTATTATGAAACGAGTAAAGAGACTTGCTGGTAATGAGATTGAACTAGGTATGAAGATACCGATGATCGAATCTCGGGCAAGTAACATACCAATGGACAAAGGGAATAACGTATGTTGTCATGACGGTTTGACCGATAAAGATCTTCATAGAATATGTGGGAGACAATATGAGCATACAGGTTCAGTTATTGGTTATCGATCGGAGAAGTGTCTCGGTCATGTCTACATAGTTCTCGAACCCGTAGGGCCCGCACGCTTAACATTCAATGACGATATGGTATTATATGAGTTATGTGATTTGTTGACCGAATGTTGTTCGGAGTCCCGGATGAGATCACGGACATGACAAGGAGTCTCAAAATGGTTGAGAGGTAAAGATTTATATCTAGTACGATAGTATTCGGACACCGGAAGTGTTCCGGAGGGTACCGGGTACATATCGGGTCACCGGAAAGGAGTTTCGGGCAACCCCGACAAAGATATGGGCTTAATGGGCCGCGGAAGGGACAGACCAGCCCACAAGGGGCTGGTGCACCCCTTTCCCTGGCCGCGGGCCCTAGAGGAAATAAAGGAGGGGCTGCCACCTCCTCCTGCCTTTGCCCCTTGGTGGGAGAAAGGAAAAGGGGAGGCGCCACCTCCTCCTTCCTTCCCCTCGTCGCCAAAAGAAGGAAAGGGGGGCACCGGCCTAGTGCAGGAGCCCAAGTAGGATCCCTCTACTTGGGGCGCCCCTAGGGATGCTTCTCCCTCCCTCCCACCTATATATACATGAGGAGGGGTGCCTAGAACACACAACATCATTGAGCTAGCCGTGTGCGGTGCCTCGCTCCACAGATTACACCCTCGGTCATATTCTCGTAGTGCTTAGGTGAAGCCCTGCGCGGATCACTTCACCATCACCGTCACATGCCTCGTGCTGACAGAACTCATCTACTTCCTCCGTTCCTCGACACTTTGCTGAATCAAATTTCGAGGGACGTCATCGAGCTGAACGTGTGCAGAACTCGGAGGTGCCATATGGTTGGTGCTTGCTCGGTCGGAATGAGAAGAAGTTCGACTACATCAACCGCGTTGTCAAATGCTTCCGCTTTCAATCTACAAGGGTACGTAGACACACTCTCCCCCTCTCGTTGCTATGCATCTCCTAGATAGATCTTGTGTGAGCGTAGGATTTTTTTGAAATTGCATCCTACGTTCCCCAACACACTCTCCAGGTGAAATGTTTCCAAAAAATATAGCCCCAACAATTACCCAAGTCTTCACATCGTTCATGACTATCGCGCCACTCGAGTGGGCAGGGAGGCCTTGTTGTGGAAAACCCACGCATTCCTTTCATTCCAAATCTCCCAGCATATGAGCATCTGTAGAGAGTTGATCGCCTTTCTATTGTATCCTAGCTGCCCTTCGCTCGAGTTCCACCATTGCTTCATTGTGTGTAGGCCGCTCCAAGACGGCGTCCTGGATCCAACTATAGATCAAATTCCAGAATTTGATTGCAAAGCGGCACTTGAACATAAGGTGGGCCACTGTTTTCTGGTTCACGCTTGCAAAGTTGGCAAGGACCGCAATTTGGCCAACCTCTGCAGATCAGCCTGTCCGCCATCCACATTTTATCCTGAAGAGTGAGCCAGGAGAAAAACTTGACCTTTGGAGGTGCCAAAATCTTCCAAATCGTAGTAGGCATCTCAGATTTGACCAATCCAGCAAATTGCATCTTGTATGTTGTAGCGCGAAGTAGCATCCATCGGCCGTAAACTTCCATCGGATTTCGTCCTTTGGGCCTGGGGCCAACTCAACATAAGGGATTGGCACCAAAGATCGTAAAATTGTTGGATGAGGGAGACCGAGAGACCGCCTTGTGGGTTGATGTGTCAAACCCAATCATTGTTATTCAAGGCCTTGGTGACACTACTATTGGCGTGCTTAGAGACGGAAAATGTCGGGGGCTATGTCCTTTGGTTTTTGACCATTTAACTATGGGGGGTGCTAGAAGCTCGCTGTCAAACCATCACCCATGGTGATTGTCGTTGCCGCATAAAAAAGGTCCTTGTCCTTGTCATCGCATGGGGTCTCCATGCCCACCCACGCACGCTGAGGATCTGTCCAGGCAAACCAGAGCCAGCGCAGCTGGAGTGCGCGAGAGAATTTGTCGAGATCGAGGATGCCCAGACCGCCAAGATAGATCGGGCGACATACCAACTTCCAGTTAACCTTGCATTTTTCGCCCATGACCTTGTCAGTCAATGTCCATAGAAAAGCGCATTGAATATTGGTGATGCTCTCTTTGGTACCCGTCAGCATATCTAGAGCGGTGATGTGTAAATCACAAGGGATGCTAGAACGGACTTGACAAGAGCTAAGCGGCCAGCCATATTGATGGTGTTGCCTTGCCATGGTGGAAGCTTGGCTACCACTTTATCCACCAGAAATTGACAGTCAAATTACTTTGGAGAATGGTGGAAAGCGGAAGGCCAAGATATCTCAATGGAAACCCAACCTCTTAACCGGAAAACTTTGCAGTATGTCATCGAGGTTAAGGTTGTCAAGCGGATGGGCGTGACCTGCTTTTGAGCGGGTTAGCTACCAGGCACGTGGCCAAGTTGGGCGAGAGATGATCAATGTCCTCTTTGATGGGAGCTACAAAGATGGTGGCGGCGGCTGCATAAAGGGAGGTGCGCACAGTGGTTGTACGGCCCCTCAGATGATGGAGGAGGCCTTGATCCGTGGCTTTGGCAAGGAGTTGCCGGAAGGGGTCGATGGCAATGATAAACAGAAACGGGGAGAGTGGGTCGCCCTGCCGCAATCCCTGCCCAGCTTAATTGGGTCCCGAGGCACGCCCTTGAGAAGAAACCGCGATGATGACGAGGCCCAAAGTGCAGCAATCCAGTTTTCTGAATTTCATGGGGAAGCCTCGGCGACGCAGTAAGTCCATAAGGTAGTCCCATCAAACCGATCTGAATGCCCTTTTGATGTCTATCTTGAGAAGAAGGGTCTAGCTTGAGAAGAATGGCTGACGTTTTTGTGCTGCGTAGTCGCCTGATAAATCCGCGAACGAACATGAAGTTGTCGTGGATACTTCTAGTCTTTATGAAGGTGCTCTGTGACCTGGAAACCGAGCCACTCATGAATGAAGCCAATCGGTTGGCCGTGATCTTGGCAATAATTTTGGCAAAAGAATGAATGAGGCTGATAGGTCAGAAATCCGCAATATCCTCCGCCACCTCCTTAGGCAGCAGCACAATATTTGATGAGTTCAGCCAATGCCGATATGTAATGTGCAGGTTCGAAAAGGAGTTGATCGCGTTCATTATATTAACTTTAATGATATCCGAACAGGACTTGAAGAAATCACATTTGAAATCGTCCAGGCCAGGGGTTTTGTCTACAGGCATCTGGTTAATGGCGGCAAGTACCTCGACCTCACTGAAATTATCGCGGAATCTTGAAAGGTCACAACTATCGAACTGCAAGGCCTCCCAGTTGAAGTCCTGATTCCTTCTCGAGCCTTTGTGGAAAATCACCTTGAAATGGTATTGTGTCACCTTTTCCTTCTCGCTATGTGATGTGATACAGCCCTGGCCGACCTTGAGTCAGTGGATGAATTTGTTTTCTTCTTCTAGTGATGACTCTTAGATGAAAGGATTTGGTGTTGGCATTTCCTTCCTTGATTTTTTTTCACTTTGGGCACATTGTTTCTTTCTTGCCCGAACCAGGGCTGCAAGATAAAGGCGATCATTTCTGCGCACCTATGACACCAGACACCACCATACGATTGGATTGGGTTTCCATACGTGTTGACATCTGAGGCTGCACACCTCCGCCGTCGTAGTCGTCGTCATTGTGGAGGAAAAATTTCGTGTTTTGACCCTTTTCACGTCTAAAATCAGGATCTGACCCCGGTTTGAAATTATTTCGACATTTGACCCTTTTTACTACCGCCGGGCCCCGTGGCGGTAGATGTGTGTAGGCTACCGCCATGTTAGCTGGCGGTAGGGTACTTTGATGGCCGTCTGGCTGTTAACGGGGGCTGACGTGGCAAAGGGACATACCGCCGTAGGGCTCGGTGGTAGGCCCCAACACCCTACCGCTGAGGACCCCGGCGATAGGGTCCTGGAGATAATGTTTGGTGGGGTCCACTCACCACCCACCCACTCCACTCATCTTCTTCGTCCCTCCCGAGCTCACACTCTCTCCCCCTCTTCTCCCCCACCAAAACACCCACTAGATCCCCCTCCATTGCTTGAGATTTGGCCGGTGGATCGAGCTCATTTGCATCACCCAAGGTACCTCCCCCATCCCCCCTTCATTTGGTTGGTTCAAATCATCTACTTTTGTTGGAACCAACTAGTTTTGCAACCCCCTAGTTCTTCCTCTAGTTTAGCATTTATTGTGCATTTATGGCACATTTATGGGGCATTTATGGTGTATTCATGGTTGATCTAAGTAATATGTGTCACTCTTTGTTGTGGCAAGATAGCTTAAGAGTTAGGGTTAGGGGTATATTTAGGTTAGGGTTAGGGTTAGGGTTAGTGCTATGATTAAGGTAAACTAGTTGTTAGATTCAAAACCTTATATTTTAGATAGTTCATCCATATGAAATGACCGGTCCATGGATGACTCAATTTTGTTCCATTGTTTTTAGATAGATAAACTAGTGAATGTGCATTATTTGGACAAGGCGGCTTTCATGCATGGAAATGCCGACGAAGGGGAGGAGGCCATGGTTTTTGAGACAAGCCCGAGCTATGATGATATTGTCGTGAAAGTGAGGAACGTCCTCAATTGGATTAACCCAAGTGATGGTGTGAAGCTTATTGGACATTATGATGTGGGAGTGGGAGTAAGATCCCGATTAAAGAGTATGCCCATCACCTCTCAATTGCATTGGAATGTGTATAAGGAGAAAGTTGAGGGATCACAAGACAAGTCACTTGAGTTATTTGCCACAAGACAATTCAAGGTTGAAGTTCCTCAGCCACTACTTGACTTGAACCGGAATGTGTCCTCCCCAATACATGATGTTGTCGTGGTGTTTGACCACAATGCGGCTAGCCAACCACCAAGTAGCCAACCAAATGAAGAGGACATCATCAATGCTAGAGCAATAGTTCTTGTAGGTGATGATCATGTTGAAGATGAGGCCGTTGCTCATGTTGATGAACATGCAAATGTTCATGTTGATGGAGATGTCATTGCTCATGTTGATGGAGATGCTATTACTCAAGATGATGTGTATGCGGAAGAAGAAGAGATTCATTACAATCCCATTGGTGACTTGGATGTCATTGTGCATCAACAAGACATGGACCGGAACCTACCTTATAGCCGTATGTGTAGGTATGAGTCGGATGATGAGGGTCCACCGGAAGAATTGGATGAGGATGGATTCACGCCGCAAGAAAATCAAATTTACAAGAAGGTCAATGGAAAGGAAAGAGGACCCTCTTTGTTCCGTGATCTAAGCCTTGCCGACAAGGCCGTTGTTGATGGTGGCATGAGGTTGGGCTTGATCGAACCATCGCCTTGCCCGAGGATGGGTGATCCAAGGCCACCGGGTGAGGACGAGAATGCTCATTTGAAGAAAGGGATCAAGTTTGGTTGTTTGCAGGAGTTCAAGATATGGTTGAGTGACTATTCCATTCAGAATCATAGGTCGTTCGTTGTTGGTCATTCCAACAAAAGAATGCGCTACACAATCAAATGTGACAAAGAAGGTTGCCCATGGAAGGTCCATGGAAGAAAGATCAAGGAAACCGGGCAATGGGAGTTGAAGAATTGTGTGGACACCCACAAGTGCATACCGCCGGAGAAAGCAGACCGAAGCAAGGGACACCGCCAACTCACGTCCGAGTATCTAGGCTATAAATTATTGAATGAGATATCCCATGATCCAACCGTGAAGGTGAAGTTCCTAATGAGTTTGGTCTTCCAAAGATTCGGGTACCCGATCAAGTATGGAAAGGCGTGGATGGCGAAGGCAAACACTATAAGGATGTTGCATGGTGATTATGAGGCCGCATATAACATTCTTCCCAAGATGTTGGCAGCCATTGCTCATCGGAACCCGGGAATGCGCCATCAGGTGGAGTCAATTGAGGGAGTGTTTCATCGAGCTTTTTGGAGCTTTGGTCAATGCATCGATGCATTTAGGCATTGCCACCCCGTGTTGTCAATTGATGGCATGTTCTTGACCGAAAAGTACAAGGGCACGTTGATGGTAGCAATGGCCCACTCGTCCAATGAAAATGTGTTGCCGGTGGCATTTGCGTTGGTGCCTTCCGGGCACGATGATAATTGGCAGTGGTTTATGGATCATGTGAGGACGAAGGTGATTGGCCCCAAAAGAGAGGTGCGCATCATATCGGATCGCCATCATGGGATTCTCAAAGCAATAGAAGTTGATATTCCAGGCTATCCAAAGCTCCAACACCGTTGGTGCATGAGGCATTTCGTGGCAAACTTTTACCGTGCATGCAAGAGTAAGGAGTTTTGCAAAGATCTTACCCATGTTTGTGTGGCATTCAACACCGCCACATTCCAAAGCCGCTATGATAAGCTATTCGAGGCTTTGAAAAAGAACAAAGGAGGGAGAGAATTCTTGACAAGGAATTTTCCGGAGAAGCATAAGTGGTCACGTGCTTACGACGAAGGAGGTTTCCGATACGGAGACATGACAAGTAACATGGTGGAATGCTTCAACAATGTGCTCAAGGGTGTCTGTTCTTTGCCGGTCACTGCAATAGTGAAATATACCTTCCTCAAGCTCAACGAGTATTTTCTGAGGCATTCCGAAGAGACGGCCAAATGGATAGGTGACAAAATGGAATTTCCCTTCAAAGTTGAGGATTGGTTGAAGCATCAAGCGCGCAAGTCTTGGCGTCAACAAATCATTAGTTTCAATGAAAAAGAACAAATCTACCAAGTCGATGAGCCGAGTGGCACAACAAGGGACGGCATGACATATGGTGGAGTAGCATGTGAGGTGCGCCTCAAGACCCGGTGGTGTCAGTGCGAGAGACCTCACAAGTATCATTGGCCTTGCTCGCATGTGATGACCGCCGCAAGGTTTAGAAACTTGAAAGTATCCGATGGTACCACCTTGCGGTTGCATGAGTTCACATTGGAACGAATGAGGTTGACATGGGCTCCTAGGTTTCATCCCTTCCTAGATCAGTCACAGTGGCCTGAGTATCATGGGCCACACATCGTCCCCGACCCCGAACTCATGGTGCCTACAAAGGGAAGAAGAAGAAAGAAGAGGTTTAGGGCTGACATGGATGACCTAGCTGGATACACCGGAATGAAACAATTTGGTAGTGGCCATTTCATGGAAGCACCGGACATCAACAGTTGTGGTAAATGTGACGAGCCGGGACACAATGTTAGAAAATGCACCAAAAAGCCACGGACCGATGCCAACACTCCGGATCCTAGTCAAAGTGGTTCCCGAAGAGGAGGTACCGGTTGCACACGAGGCGGTAGGGGTGGTAGTGGACGAGGAGACAGTATGAGAGGGCGTGGGGGACGGATGAATCTTGGCGGTAGTGAACGAGGAGACAGTATGAGAGGGCGTGGGGGACGATCGGGTACCGGTGGTCGTGCTCCTAGGACGAGAAGGGTTGATAGAGGAAGGCCTATTGACATCTTGCTTAACCTAGATGGTTGAAATAAGGTGAATGGTATTTGTTATTTGAACTTGTTTATTTGTTTTTTGCATACATACATGTTATTTTACTTTACTAACTACCAAATTTGCCTTTATAGGCATGGCTTCTTCCGGTTCCGTGACGAGGCCACCGTGTGCTAACCGCGAGGATATGCCGGACAAGTGGACAGAACGCCGAGTTGGATAAGGTGAAGGACAAAGATATGAGAGAACTCCATCATGTTGGTGTGGAGATGTTTGCAAAGTAAGGTATCCACCGACCGCAAGAAATCATGGACGGAAGGAAGAAGATATTTTGTTTGTCCCAACTATGCCTACGATCGTCCTTGTCCAGCTCACGCCTATGATGTACCGCCGGTAAGTTGTTCAAGTTCAAACATGTCGCCAACCTTTGAATCTATCTTACTAATGACACCACATTTCTTCTTTATTCGTACCTAGTCGCC
The DNA here is from genome assembly GCF_002162155.2 of Triticum dicoccoides. Lineage (NCBI taxonomy): Eukaryota > Viridiplantae > Streptophyta > Magnoliopsida > Poales > Poaceae > Triticum > Triticum dicoccoides. The sequence continues at coordinate 435,445,670 of NC_041393.1, read as the reverse complement.
GCCTCCACTTTGTAAGTACTTCACATGAATAGATCAAGATGTGCCAGAAGATGTTAAGAAAGATAAACATCAAGATTGTCTAAGGAGGCAGCGGTTGTTTGAAGAAGCATTTCAGAGAGGCTTGGATGAAGAGCGTCGTGAAAAGGAGAGGATGGAGCGCAAGAAGCGTGAAGAGGACAGGGCACACAAGGAGAAGATTGCTCGTCAAGAGGAGAGAGCAGGAAAGCTTGCAAGGGCTCGTGAAGCCCAAGAGGAGGATAAGGCACGCGACAAAAAAGGAAAATGGCCTCGTGTGACCCAATAAGGCCTTCGTTTCGAAAAACTAGTCATGAACTATGCCTTTGATTCGAGAAACATGTGATGAACTATATCTTTGATTTGTGATACCTATCATGAACTATGTACTTTATTTGTGAAACCTGTCATTAACTACGTCTTTGATTTGATGAAACTATGTCATGAACTATGTTTGTTTTGCTGTTGCTGTGACTTGATTTGTGTTGAAGTGATGAAGAAGAAAAACAGAGCAAACTCTGCTCTGCTTTGCACCCTACCGCCAGACCACATGGCGGTAGGAAATGAAACCTTACCGCCGGAGGATATGGCGGTAGGTTGGCGAAATGTTCTGTGACCGAAACGGTCCCCTGTTCCTCGGTAGGGTTGGCCACCCTACCGCCGGAGCCGATGGCGGTAGGGGTGGCCACCCAAACGCCTGCTGTGTTGCCTCTTCTGTGGCCAAATCGGGCATTTTGGGGGCGGTAGGGGTGGGCACCCTACGCCGGGGCCCATGGCGGTAGGGTTGGCCACCCGAACGCCTGTTGTGCTGCCTCTTCTGTAGCCAAATCAGGCATTTTGGGGGCGGTAGGGTTGGTCACCTACCGCCGGGGACCATGGCGGTAGGGGTTCTGTTCCTTTTCCCTCTTCCTATCTTTTTTAGCCCTTTGCCTTTGCATTTCTTACAAATTTCTGTGAACTAAGCATACAAAATGACATGCAAAAATGATGGAGTAGCGAAGACATACATAACTGAGCATAGTTCATTACATCCACAAATGACACTAGTTCAACTGACTTAAAACATCTAGCGATTCGAATGACATAAGTTCAAACTACAAAGCTCAAACGCGAGCATACATTTTCTACTTCAGAAAGAAAGATCTAAAACGCATAAGACATTCAATTTGTGCGTCACGATCAGGATTAGGCTTCAGTTGATAATCCGGCGATCCCGCCCAATTCTCCAACACACCTTTCGTTTCGCCGAACCATGCCCATTGAGCACGGCATTCCGGAATCTCTGACTTGCCTTGTCTGATTTCCCATCCAATGACCTGTCCGGGTTTTCTCAAGTCCAGCTCGCGGAATTCTTCTATGTTCATAGAGAAAAAGATCTCCGTTGCAACAGAATGTCTGCAAGCATATTCCTTCTCATGCAGCTCATCAAGTATCTTCTGTTTTTCTTTCACAAGCCTACGGAAAACTTTTCTCTCCTTAAGATCAGAAGGTTCCTCCATGAATGGATACTTGTTGAAATCCATCATGGCAGCAATCTCCTCATCATTGCTCTTGAACCATGCTTCAAGCTCCCTTTTGATAGCAAGTTGCCGCTTCGGTACAATCTTCTCAGACGCTGCCGCCAAACTCTTAGATGCAATGCCACAGCACTTCTCATATACTTTCTTCAACTGCTCCGGGGTCATGTTTTCCATGCTACATGAAATGGAACAAACCATAACTCAAATCAAATGATACAATACAAACACAAAGCATAACTTATTTATAATGACCTAGGTTACATAATGTTCTTACTGGTTCAAATGACATAGGTTGCATAATTGATAAGGGTACATGCCATTACAATCCAAATGACACTACAACATCATTTGTTTCAACCCCCTCTACTACTCCATCAACAAGACACCTTTGTCATACGGCCCGGGGTTGCAAAAAATGACATCATTTCTTTCACGGACCCAAGCCCAACGAGCTGCCCGACTAAGTATCGCCGACGATGGTTGCCTAACTAGCCAATCAATGATCTGGCCAGGGTTGTTAAAGTCCATCTCATTCACTTTATCCCTTGTTCCACACAATGCAATTTGCCTTGCAAGAGTGCGTCTATGATTTTTCTCTTCATTCTTGAGGTTGCTTATGTTTTTCTCTTTAGCTTCGTATAACTTAACTCTCGCATCGTCGCACTTCGACACATAACACTTTGAAAAATCTCTACAAGCCGCATTCAATGCATCAACGGCTTTGACCCACAAGTCCATCTTTTCCTCAATGACTGCACGTTCACGCTTCGCCGCCGCCTCCGCGGAAGTCTCAACAAAAATGATCGATCCCATCCTACAAGTCGAGGTATTACTATAACGGTCATCCAAGGTAAAAATCCTAACCGTGTCTCGACAAAAACTTGAACCCTAGGAGTAGATCGAGCTATAATTCAAACTACTCTAACAAAACCCTAATTAAACTATAACCATAATGTTCGTCATATAGGCATTTACTTAAGCATAACCATAAACCCAACCTTAACCCTAACCATGTCATTAACCCTAACAAAACCCTAAATGATATTTCTTACTACCCAAACAATGCTACTGACACAATACATTGTCAAAGCACAAACATTACCCTAAATGCATCATATACAATGATTTCACCACAACAAAACCATGAACTAGTGATTCCAACAAATGAGCAAAATGCATGATTTGAATCAACCAAATGAAGGGGGGATGGGGGAGGTACCTTGGGTGATGCAAATGAGCTCGATCCACCGGCCAAATCTCAAGCAATGGAGGGGGGTATAGTGGGTGATTTGGTGTGGGGGAGAGGGGGAGAGAGCTTTAGCTCAAAAGAAGAGTGAGGTGAATGAGTGGGTGGGGGAGCAGCACAGCCCCCTCCTTCACAACCTTATCCAGGAACCTACCGCCAGCCATCTCGGCGGTAGGTTGAAACAGCCTACCGCCGTAGGGTGTGGCGGTAGGTCCCTTTGCCATGTGTACACGGCCGTTAACGGCCAGACGGTGTCAGGAAACCTACCGCCACGAGGAGCGGCGGTAGCCTGCACACATCTATCGCCACGGAGCCCGGCGGTAGCAAAAGGGTCAAATGTCGAAATAATTTCAAACCGGGGTTAGATCCCGATTTTAGACGTGAAAAGGGTCAAAACACGAAATTTTATCCATTGTGGACTCACGGTGACATATGAGGCATGTTGCACCCACCCATTACTGTGACGAGTAGTTGCCGTGTTTCCAGGTCAATGCATTGGCTCCGTTGAACAGATATACGTATCTCGTAAAGATCAAACACGCGTGAGTGTGCCCGGCCCTTACTGAAGAAAGCCAAATCCCAGTAGATATTTCGATATAAAACATCAATTGACCGGCCGCCGTCTAGTTAGTGTATTAATTGGACCTCTTCTCAGCTAATTTAGTCTTGGGAGAGGGACGGCCTTCGCTAATGCTAGGGCGACAAGGCACAAGGGAACAAGGAGGCCCCCGCGGCTAGCCTGCCTGGGTGTGTATCCGTTGCGCAGTTGCGGAAACAGCTGGGTGTCATTACTAGCCGATGTTGACCTAACATGATCCTGCTGCACTAATTAATGGTCAGCTGCCAGCCATCAGCAGCAGATCTATTGACAAAACAGACTTCTTAATGATCAGCTCATCAGATTCCTCCCAAGCCAGATTAAGTGAGCAACTAGATTTCCCACTTGGGTGATTAACAGCGCCACAACAATTGACCAACATCCTGGATCAAGGGGTGTCGGCCGCGAGCTGGCTTTCGGCTGATCTGTCGCAATCCTCTGCGTTATCCCCTGAGATTTCGCAAAAAAGAAAACAAAAACATCATCCCTGAGGACCTGAGGAGTACTTGACAATGACCCTTAACATCCACCATCCACCCGCCGGACGATGCCACTCTCTCCCGCTCGCATTTGCTGCTTTCGCGACAGACAGCAGGCACCTAACTGTAGTACTGCCACGGAACCTCGGTGGTTATTTTGGGAGTATGTTTATCATCCACAATCAGCCCTGATATCAACAAGATTGAGAGGGCCTTCCTCTGGTCAGGGTCGGACAAGACGACCGGCGCAAAATGTAAGGTCAATTGGGACATGGTCTGCAGGCCTACGATCTATGGAGGCCTGGGCATCCTCAACACCGACAAGTTTGCTCGGGCCTTGCGACTAAGGTGGCCAAGGTACGAATGAAAGGAGCCTACCAAGCTTTGGGTTGGCTTGGGCAACCCGTGCATCGAGGAAGATATGGATTTCTTCTATGCCTCCACCACAATCATCGTTGGCAATGGTGCAAAAACACCATTCTGGGACTCCCCGTGGTTGCTTGGTCGCAATATTGCCCCTCTTATTTTTCAAGCCTCAAAAGGGAAGAGATCGTCTGAAGGCGCCGCCTTGGAGCGCATGGTTCGTCATATGTAGCTTCATTTCTTCGGGGCGGTAGTGCTAGGAATGATGTTGCTGCGCTCAGCGCCTATGTATCCTGTCTTGAGTGTGTGCGTGTGTTGCGGTGGCGTGGCGTGTGATTGTACTGGATGCTTGTGGTTTGGTGCTTTATATATAAAACGGGGCGAAAGCCTTTTTCGATAAAAAGGAAGAGATCGACGCTTCGTCAGGCCCTTTGAGGGAACGCTTGGATGACCCACATCAAGAATGACACTATTGTCTCCGTCGCACACATCCGGGATTTTTTCTCGCTTTGGGCTCTTGTGCATGACTTCCATCTTGACGATCACGTTGAGGACGACATTGTTTGGAAACATGCTGATGATGGGCAATACTCGGCGGCCACGGCATATAAGGCGCAATTCCTTGGCCTGACGCACTCGCCCATTCACCACATGGTTTGGAGAGCTTGGGCCTCCTTAAGGTTAAATTCTTCGCCTGGTTGACCTTGCAAGACCGGAACTGGACTGTCGACCGGTTGGAGCGGCGTGGTTGGGATAATTGTGGGCTTTGCCTGTTTTGCAAACGTTAGCAAGAATCGGGCATCCACCTCTTCGTCAAGTGCCGCTTCTTCATTAGGCTCTATCGATCGGTCATCGACAAGTTTGGTCTTGTGCACATAGACACCTCCAATTGGCACCTTGAGGATTCCCTCATGCAATGGTGGGATAGAAGGACCGACATGCGAAACCCAATAGACGAGCGATGGCCTCCCTAGCATGCTCGTCTCTTGGACTATTTGGAACGAGAGAAACGCGCGGGTGTTTCACAACAAGAGTGCACCGCCGCCTATCCTGCTCCAAAATATCGTGCTCGAGGCAAAACTATGGGTTACGGCAAGTGCTAAGAAACTAGGGCGTATTGTTGTACGAGAGTAATTGCCATGCCGTTTTGCAAGGGCGCTTGTAAAAACTCTAAACTCTATTCTTTTCTTATTTAATGGATGAGGCAAATTTTTTGCCTCCGTTTCGAAAAAAACAATCAGCCCTGATCACCGTAGGACGACGACGCGGCACGGCGGCATGCGGTTCGTCTCGCTGTTCTGTTACCCAAATCAGCATGGCTAGCTTCACCTGCTGCCGCCGCATCTCTGCCCCGGGTTTCCGTCTCTAGCTTTCGCGTGGGCTGTCGTCGTTGCGTGACACGAAGCAGCTTAGTCCACGTCACCGGCTCTATCCTCCAAACAAGCCGGTGTTATGCCGACCCTCTCGACGATTAACTGGTAAATGGCCCACCATGCGCCTGCTCCCCACCTGTCAGTCGGCGGGCACAGGTCCCCCGCTGGTGTACCGGGAAAGCGCCTTCCAGGCTAGCTAGCTCAGAGCTAGCGCCGCACGCTTCGACGCGGCGCGCGGGCCCACGCCCCCCATGTGCCAGCCCACCCCCACGCCGAGCCGAGGCCGGGCTGCCGTGCCAAGACCGGGTCCACGAGCCCCTCCGGCGGTCTCGCGTGGCCCCACGTGGCGGAGAATGGAGCCTCTGCGCATCGGACGCCGTGGACCGCGTGGACATTGCGGGCCCCACCCCCCGGCGCGGGGCTCACACGCCGTCCAAAGCTGTCGCCCGCTTCTCTGGTCCTCTTTTTCTTTTGCTTTTCTATTCTTTTCTTGTCTTATTATTATTTGCCTCTTTGCTATTTGTTCCCCATAGTTTCAGTGATTTGCTCCAGAGTCCCTGTCCGAAAAACCCTGGTCAACTTTTCTCCCGTTTGGAACACGGTTGTTGACCACGGCTAGCATTGGAAGACTTTGTAGCTTGGGGAGAAAAATGAGGCAGATCGTGATCCACCATCGGAATTTCGAATGCTTAGTTTTTCTTTTAAAACTTTGGGCCTATCCTCAACTATTAAGATACTAGTAAAAAAATCATAAATAAAAATTACATCCAGATTTATAGACTATTCAAAGACGTGTCTTTTTTTAGTAAACGGTCAGAAAGTCATCGTGTTTAAGACCCTACACGGCCAAAGACCATAACAGAACAATTATCGATGAAGAGAAGTATTGATAGGAAGAATTCAACCTGTAGAGACAAATACATACGAAGGAAGACCAGATCCATGTGGATCCTTCGAAAACAAACACTGCCTTACGGATCCCGCGAGATCCACCTGAGACAAACCTCAAAACGCCCTCCGACGACGCTAGAATCGCTGCCAAGACGGCAACTAGGCGGGAAGAATCTTATTCCATCTTCACAGAATTGTCATTGTCTCGCATGTGCAAGCAAAACACAAACCCTAACAAAAAAACTCAAAAAGCATAAATAAAAATAATGGATGAATGAACAATAATATTTAGTTTAACATATGAAAATAGGGGCGAGAAGATCCCCGTGCAATAATTTTTACGAGGTATAGTTGGGCCTTGTTTGATCCTTTGGTGCAACCTCCTCCTCCTTCCCTTTTTTATTCTTCTTGTTCTTGCACCATGAGAGCATGTTTAATAATGTAGCCAATATCCGGCTATATGAAGTTGCCACGTTACATGGAGCCAACCTAATAGCATGCTAGTACAATAGTTAGTCCTATCAGTATACTATACCATAAATATATGGCCCATTTTTTGTCTCACAAAGTATGTTGGAGCTTGTGCTACAGCCGGCTACAAGCTTGCAGCCCGCTTCTCTTCTCTCTCCTCTTCTCTCCCTCCAACTAAGCATAGATATATTATATTTAAATCCTTATAGCCTGCTTACATCACCTTATTGTACTTGCCCTTACTCCCTTGTATTATGGGCTAGTTTGGTTTGAGACATGGTGTTGAGGGCACCACAACCATAGCCAAAGACTCCGGCAATCATAGGTCCAATCACAAGAAGTCGCACCAAACCAATAAGTGACCAGGTGAATGCTAACTTAAATTCTTACTATAATTTTGAACACATTACTCCACTTTCATTCCCATTGTTGTTGGTTGAACTCAGGTATTACATTGAAGAGACCCAACAAGGTATGAGCTCTTGAAGAGACGGAGTTGGAGAAAATAAGTTTCAAGTGAAGTTGATGTTGTCAGTTCTTACCTCTGATGTTTGTTGTGTCGTACTCATTTGGAGGAGAGATGGGACCATAGGGGTATTATCACCAGAAGCTACATCAAATTTACTTTTTAGCGCAAAAAAATCTCACATCATTTGGAGTCGTGAGTCGTTCTAGCCATTCTTATGGAAAGTGTCCAGGTTGTCAAGACTTTGCAAATTTCTGAGTAGCTTTTCAACAACTTTCAAAGTTGACTGCTTGTTCACCCCAAGGGAGCTATGCAAACCTGATTATTTTTTAAAATCTTTTCACAACTAGCTAAGGGGGGTTGTCCCTCCTATAAAACCACATCTCCCCCATCCTTTTAGAAACATTTTGTCAAATCATTAAGCTACAGCTTATGCTGCAAGATTGTTGGAGATCCGAGAGATCCTTACTACCTTTACTCTTGTGAGTTCATCCAGATCCGGGAGAAGGTGTCAGATATCGGGTTCCGGCAAAACCCTTAAGGTTCGAACTCTGGGGTGCGCACGAAGATCTTCTCCCTACTGAAACACGCCCACAACCTCACCGCGAATCTAAGCTAGCACGATGAACAACACAAGAGACACGAGGTTTATACTGGTTCAGGCTACCGTTGTGGTGTAATACCCTAATCCAGTGTGTGGTGTGGTGGATTGACTCTTGGGCTGATGATGAGCAGTACAGAGGAAGAACAGCCTCACGAGGAGAGGTGTTCTTGTGGTGGCGGGTGTTCTGCTTAGTAAGGATTCGATCCCCTCCTACTGTGGTGGCTATTTCTATTTATAGAGGCCCTGGCCCTCTTCCCAAATATTGAGCGGGAAGGGAGCCAACGACGGCCATTTTGTAAGGGGACAACTAGTACAAGCTATCCTGACTAAAGGTGGTCTTCGACTACCAAAGGCACTGGCGATGACCCCGTCTTGGGCTCCACGGTGACCTCCATCCTGCCGTCCTGCTGGTCTTGGTCTTGTTGCACTAATATGGAAACCTTTGCTTGATGCCTCGGTACTCCGCGCCTGCGCTTGCCCCCTTTGCACCAAAGAGGAAACGAGGACACTGCGCAAGCTGGCGCCCGCCTGGTCTTGATCGTCATGGCTCGCGTCACGAGCACCTCACGAGGTACCCCTTGCCTTGATCTCTCCGCCTCCTCGTGAGCCTGCCTGGTGAGGCCGCCCCTGAGGAGGCCTTGTGTCGTCTGCCCCGCGAGGCTTGGCCCCTCGCGAGGGTCTTGAGTGTTTGTTGATGAAGATGGGCCGTACTGGGCCGCTAGTGAGCCATGATGCAGGTCGCAGGGCAGGCAAGTCTGGGGACCCCCGTTCCCAGAACACCGACAGAAGGAGCCTCTGATCCCCACTAATTCATGATCTACAATTCTGACTATTTTGTGTGGGTTAGTCCCAATTTATGGTTCTACGATTGTTCGGATTGCATGTCGAAGTTCTTACAGCTTCGGTCAGCCATCCCCAACGTACGAGTTGCATCCAATCTTGGCAGTTATAAAGCTAGTTATCCCCGATTGCTTGCAGCTAGTTTTCCTCCTCGATTCGATCCTATGACGTGAAGATCGTACCACCATCGGCGTGAACCCATTCAACGGGTTTGCACCTATCATCTGGCAACATTTTTGCCTGGCGTGGAACTTTCGTGAAGCCTACCTGAATATTGTTTGGTTGGTGTTATGAATAGTCAAATACTAGTCTAACATGGAGCACTGATACGTCTCCAACGTATCGACTTCTCCAAACACTTTTGCCCTTGTTTTGGACTCTAACTTGCATGATTTGAATGAAACTAACCTGGACTGACGTTGTTTTCAGCAGAACTGCCATGATGTTGTTTTATGTGTAGAAAAGAAAAGTTCCCGGAATGTCCTGGAAATCCACGGAGGCACTTTTCAGAATTAATAAGAATTTTTGGCGAAAGAATCAAGGCCAGGGGGCCCACGGGCTGTCCGCGAGATAGAGGGACGCCCCCCCCCCCAGGGCGCGCCCTCCTATCTCGTGGGCCCCCTGGACACCTCCCGACCTCAACTCCAACTCCAGATATATTGTCTCGGGGAGAAAAAAATAAAGGAGAAAGTTTCAACACGTTTCACGAACGGAGCCGCCGCCAAGCCCTAATCTCTCTCAAAGGGCTGATCTGGAGTCCGTTCGGGGCTCCGGAGAGGGGGATTCGTCGCCGTCGTCATCACCAACCATCCTCCATCACCAATTTCATGATGCTCACCGCCGTGCTTGAGTAATTCCATCGTAGGCTTGCTGGATGGTGATGGGTTGGATGAGATTTACCATGTAATCAAGTTAGTTTTGTTAGGGTTTGATCCCTAGTATCCACTATGTTCTGAGATTGATGTTGCTATGACTTTGCTATGCTTAATGCTTGTCACTAGGGCCCGAGTGCCATGATTTCAGATCTGAACCTATTATGTTTTCATGAACATATGTGTGTTCTTGATCCTATCTTGCAAGTCTATAGTCACCTATTATGTGTTATGATCCGACAACCCCGAAGTGACAATAATCGGGACACTTCTCGGTGATGACCGTAGTTTGAGGAGTTCATGTATTCACTATGTGCTAATGCTTTGTTCCGGTTCTCTATTAAAAGGAGGCCTTAATATCCCTTAGTTTTCGTAAGGACCCTGCTGCAACGGGAGGGTAGGACAAAAGATGGCATGCAAGTTCTTTTCCATAAGCACGTATGACTATTTACGGAATACATGCCTACATTACATTGATGAATTGGAGCTAGTTCTATATCACCCTATGTTATAACTATTCCATGAGGAATCACATCCGGCATAATTATCCATCACTGATCCATTGCCTACGAGCTTTTCATATATTGTTCTTCGCTTATTTACTTTTTCGTTGCTACTGTTACAACTACTACAAAAACCCAAAAACATTTATCTTTACTTTTGCTACGCTACTATTATTATCATACCACTTTTTGCTACTAAACACTTTGTTGCAGATACTAAGTTATCCAGGTGTGGTTGAATTGACAACTCAACTGCTAATACTCAAGAATATTCATTGGCTCCCCTTGTGTCGAATCAATAAATTTGGGTTGAATACTCTACCCTCAAAAGCTGTTGCGATCCCATATACTTGTGGGTTATCAAGACTAATTTCTAGCGCCGTTGACGGGGGGCATAGCTCTATTCTCTGAGTCACTTGGGATTTATATCTGTTGATCACTATGAAGAACTTGAAAGACGATCGAACTACTATTTTGCCCTCAACTACGAGGGGAGGTAAGGAACTGCCATCTAGCCTTGCACTAGATTCTCCTTCCGTTATTAGTAGGCTTGCGACACCTAAACCTGCTACTGCTATGAATTCTGATATATGGCATGTTATTGATGATGCCACTTCTGCTATGCATGATGAAACTACTTCTGTGCGTGATACTACTTTGCCATTAGGTGAATTTCTTGATGAACAATTTGCTAGATTTAGGGGGAATGAAAATATTGAAGAACCTATTATTGATGATAGTGATGATGAAGGTCCCCCCAATGATTATGTATTACCTGTTGTTCCTAAGGGTTATGTTATGCATGAAACAACTGCTATGGAAATTCTTGCTTGCAATGATAGAAATGATCTCAAGAAATTATTAGCTAAATGGAAGCAGCAGTCTCTTAATGCTAGATTGAAACCTGATCCTGCTTTTGCTACTTCACCTATCTGTGTTACTGATAAGGATTATGAATTCTTTGTTGATCCTGATATTATTACTTTAGTTGAATCTGATCCTTTTTATGGCCTTGAATCTGAAGCTGTTGTGGCACATCTTACCAAGTTGAATGATATAGCCACCCTGTTTACTAATGATGAGAAGTCTCGCTATTTATATATCCTTAAGATATTTCCGTTCTCATTAAAGGGTGATGCTAAGACTTGGTATAATTCTCTTGCTCCTGGTTGTGTGCGTAGTCCCCAAGATATGATTTATTACTTCTCTGCTAAATATTTCCCTGCTCATAAGAAACAAGTTGCCTTGCGGGAAATATATAATTTTGTGCAAATCAAAGATGAGAGTCTCCCACAAGCTTGGGGGAGGCTTCTCCGGTTACTTAATGCTTTGCCTGATCATCCTCTTAAGAAAAATGAAATACTTGATATCTTTTATAATGGACTAACCGATGCCTCCAAGGACTACTTGGATAGTTGTGCTGGTTGTGTTTTCAGGGAAAGAACAGTCGACGAAACTGAAATACTATTGAATAATATGTTGACTAATGAAAATAATTGGACTCTTCCTGAGCCAATTCCTGAAGTAATTCCTGAACCAATTGAGCCAACTCCTGAGCCTATTCCTAAACCCACTCTGAAGAAGAGAGGTGTTTTATTTTTCAGTCCTGAAGATATGCAAGAGGCAAAGAAATCAATGAAAGAAAAAGGTATTAAAGTTGAAGATGTTAAGAATTTACCACCTATTGAAGAAACACATGGTCTTAATATACCGCCTGAAGAACCACATTGTCTTGATAACCCGACACATGTAGTAAAGGTAAATTCTCTCTATAAATATGATAAAGTTGAAGTACCCTCTACTAAATTTCATAGCCCATGCTTAGATGAATTTGATGACTTTATGGCTAGACAAGAAAGTTTTAATGCTTATGTTGGTAGAGAATTAAAGAATAATGCTTTCAAGATAGGACGCGTAGGTGATAATCTGGTTAGAGTTAAAGATGAACTTCACCGCGTTAGCAAATATGCTTCTATGGTTGCTACTCAAGCTGAGAAAGTACTTAAAGCTCAAAATGATTTGCTTGATGAATTAAATAATAAAAATAACTTTGCCGTTAGAGTGGCTACTAGAACTGGTAGAATGACTCAGGAACCTTTGTATCCTGAAGGCCACCCTAAGAGAATCGAGCAAGATTCTCAGAGAAACAATTTAGAGGCACCTAGTTCTTCTAAAAAGAAGAAAAAGAAAAACGATAGAACTTTGCATGCTTCTAGTGAACCTACTGTAGACACACATGAGAATCCCAATGATATTTCTATTTATGATGCTGAAACACAATCAGGTGATGAACATGAACCTAGTGATAATGTTAATGATAATGTTCATGTTGATGCTCAACCTAGCAAAAACAATGATGTAGAGATTGAACCTGCTATTGATCTTGATAACCCACAATCAAAGAATCAACTTTATGATAAGAGAGATTTTATTGCTAAGAAGCACGGTAAAGAAAGAGAACCATGGGTTCAGAAACCCATGCCCTTTCCTCCTAAACCATCCAAGTCAAAGGATGATGAGGATTTTGAGCGCTTTGCTGAAATGATTAGACCTATTTTCTTACATATGCGCTTAACTGATATGCTCAAAGTAAATCCTTATGCTAAATATATGAAGGATATCATCACAAATAAAAGAAAGATACCGGAAGCTGAAATTTCCACCATGCTTGCTAATTACACTTTTAAGGGTGGAATACCAAAGAAACTTGGAGATCCGGGTGTTCCAACTATACCATGTTTCATTAAAAGAAATTATGTTAGAACTGCTTTATGTGATCTTGGAGCCGGTGTTAGTGTTATGCCTCTCTCTTTATATCGTAGACTTGAATTGAATAAGTTGACACCTACTGAAATATCTTTGCAAATGGCTGATAAATCAACTGCTATACCTGTCGGTATTTGTGAGGATGTGCCTGTTGTGGTTGCAAATGTCACTATCTTAACGGACTTTGTTATTCTTGATATTCTCGAGGACGATAGTATGTCTATTATCCTTGGTAGACCTTTTCTTAATACTGCAGGGGCTGTTATTGATTGCAACAAAGGCAATGTCACTTTTCATGTTAATGGTAATGAGCATACGGTACACTTTCCGAGGAAACAATCTCAAGTTCATAGCATCAATTCTATTGAAAAAGTTCCAACTATCATATTTGGAGGTTTTGAATTTCCTCTCCCTACTGTCAAGAAAAAGTATGATATTCTTATTGTTGGGGATTTTCATATCCCCGTTGAGGTAACTTAGTGTTATTCGAAATTTCTCCGGTTCCGTGTTATTCGGAATGAGTTTGTTAACAAGACTTAATCAACCTTGTTAGTGGGTTCATTTTGATGATCACGAGATGGATGAAACTAGAAGGCACAACCTTCTGTACCCTCTTTTTACTTTTTGTTATTTAGAATAAATAAAGCAAAAATATTATTATTTGTCTGTTTTCTGAATTATCCATGCATTAAAAAATAGTCCAGAAATAAAAGTGCTCCAAATGCCCTGCAAATTTAGTATGATTTTTTATGGAATATTTGAGGATTTTAGGCACTTAAAACACTGCAGGAGGGCCAAGCACCAG
>NC_041393.1:435426585-435431541 GCF_002162155.2 Triticum dicoccoides | reverse complement strand
TAGGGCGCGCCCCCCTGTCTGTGGGCCCCTGGTGGGTCCCCTCCACTTATGCCAGCACCCACACACTTCATCTTCTACCCAAAAAAATCCCCATCCAGCTCAAGCCCGAGTTCTAGCTCGTTTTGCTGCGATTTTCGATCTCTTAGCTCAAAGCTCCATTCGCAAAACTGCTTTGGGAGATGGTTGCTTGGTATGTGACTCCTCCATTTTGTCCAATTAGTTTTTGTTCTAGTGCTTTATTCATTGCAAATTTTTGCTGCATAGGTGACCATGTTCTTGAGCTTGCATGTTAAATTTTTGAGGTCCCAAGCAATTCCAATGCATGATATAGGCTCTAGGCACTTGTAGGAGTAGTTGCTATCAATCTTGTTTAGTTTTATCCACTTTTATTTTGAAGTTACTAAAATTTCAGAAATTTTCAGAAAAAGAAATATGCTTAGAAGAATGTACCAAGGTGGTTCCTCGACAGAGAAAGGGCCAAGGATTGCTATACGTGAACAAGATGTTAATTTTCCAAGGGACGCAAATGTACGGGCTTGCGAGTGGCCATCCGATGATTTTATGGTTGAAGCAGGCTTCAAGGGGGAATTTGACGCGTATGTGCGTAATGCTGAGCTTGAGGACTTCTTACAAGATAAGTGTCCCCAATATTATCAGTTGACTGATTCCTTTGTGCGGAGGTTCGAATATATTTCTTCGCATAATTCCCCTAGTGTTATGTTTGATATTTATGATACATCTTATACCATGGATTTAGAGGATTTCACAACTGCTTGCAAACTCCCGCAGTGGGGTAATATTAATGATCCTCCCAAATCTGAAGTTAGAGATTTTCTTGCTAGTATTAGTGTGGGAGAATCTAGGGACATAACATAAGCTGCCATAGGGAGCATTCATTTTCCTGCTATACATTACTTTGCTCTCTTTATTGGTAGATGCATTAATGGTAAGGACGAAGTATGTCACATGTGTGCTCCTGATCTTTGTGTCCTCAAGAGTGATGTGTCAAGTTATAGAGGTTATAACTTGGGGGCAATAATTGCATGTAGGTTGCATAATAATAATAGAAGGGGAGATTTCTTTGGAGGAATTTATGCAACTCGTGTAGCTAATTTTCTTAATATAGCTCCACGAGAGGGGGACATGATTGTACCTCCTGTTTATTTGGATAAAGAGGCTATGTTTGATCATCATTTTCTTGAGAGGAATGAACAATTCCTCCATTATCGACTAACCTATAACAGACGCAACGTCGTCCCTGTTACTCTTCCTGCTCCCTACCTTTTTGATTATCAGACAAAAGGAAGATATGTTGTCACCAGGGAAGAAGCCACTGAATATGAGAGGGGAATGGAGGCAGCTTGCCAACACGCTACTGCTCAGGAGGCGGTCGCCTCTTCATCTCAGTACTACCCCAGTTTCACTTATGGATATCAGCCAGGCGGTCACTGGTATTAGACCAACTTAGGCCAAAAGCCTAAGCTTGGGGGAGTACGTACTTCTCACCGACTTTACATTCATGTTCACACACTTGTCGTCGGTGCTCATACTCTTTCATTGTATTATCCATGCTAGTTTAAACTTCTGTTTCTAGTTTTCTTCTCGTGTGTTTGATAAACCTTGAGAAAAAACCAAAAAAAAATAGTTAGTTTAATTTCCATGCTTGTAGTAGAAATTAAAATGAAAACCCAAAAAGATTTCTCGTTCTTCTTTTTACTTGTTGGGAGCTTTCCCGTGTAAATAGTTTTATTTTATTTTCTTTCTTTTGGGGGTCGAGAAGACTATATTGAAAATGCTTAGTGGCTCTTTTATGCATGATTGTTTATTTAATACTTAGAGCCCATATCACTTGTCTTCTCTCTTGAGTTGAATGCTTGTAGATTCCAGCTTAGTCCAATGCACGTGCACTCTTATTATTATACACATCGTTCGGTCGTGCAAGTGAAAGGCAATAATGATGATATATGATGGACTTATTGGGATGAGAAAAGCTGGTATGAACTCGACCTCTCTTGTTTTTTGTAAATATGATGATCCATCGTTCCTGAGTCAGCTATTATGAAGTAAACATATTTGCAATGACATTTAGAGATTGTAGTTGCTTGTGCCATGCTTGATTAGCTATGAGTTATAATGGTTTACCTTGCGTGCCAACATGCTATTAGAATGATTATGATGTGGTATGATGGGATGGTATCCTCCTTTGAATGTATTAAGTGACTCGACTTGGCACATGTTCACGCATGTAGTTGAATCAAATCAACATAGCCTTCATGATATTTATGTTCATGGTAGATTATATCCTACTCTTGCTTGTACCCAGTGTAAATTAATTTTAATGCATGTTTACGACTGTTGTCGCTCTCTCAGTTGGTCGCTTCCTAGTCTTTTGCTAGCCTTTACCTGTACTAAGCGGGAATAATGCTTGTGCATCCAAACTCCTTAAACCCCAAAGTTGTTCCATATGAGTCCACTATACCTACCTATATGCGGTATTTACCTGCCGTTCCAAGTAAATTTGTATGTGCCAAACTTCAAACCTTCAAATGAAATTCTGTTTTGTATGCTCGAGCAGGTCATGTTACAACTAGGGCTGCCTATATCTTCCATGCTAGGTGGGTTATTCTCAAGAGGAGTGGACTCCGCTCCTCATTCACGAGAAAGGGCCGATAACCGGAAGCCCAGTCCCATGATCCAAAAAGATCAAAACAAATCAAAATAATTAAACAAAACTACCCCAAGGCTGTTGTATATTGGAGGCACTCGTTGTTTCGAGCAAGCCATGGATTGATGCTTGTTGGTGGTTGGGGGAGTATAAACCCTTATCATTCTGTTTGGGAACTGCCTATAATGCATGTAGTATGAAAGATACATCCATCTCATAGTTGTTGCGTTGACATCGAAAGTATGCCGCTCAAAATGTTATTCAATCTCTGTTTTAAAATCGAGCTCTGGCACCTCTACAAATCCCTCCTTCCCTCTACGAAGGGCCTATCTATTTACTTTTATGTTGAGTCATCATCCTTCTTATTAAAAGCACCCGTTGGAGAGCACACTGTCATTTGCATTCATTATTATTGGTTTATATTGGGTATGACTTGACTGGATCTCTTTTACCATGAATTACAATGTTTAGTCAGTCCTTGATCTTTAAACGTGCTCTGCATTTATGTTTTGCGGTCTCAGAAAGGGCTAGCGAGATATCATTTTGTTATATCATGTTATGATTATTTTGAGAAAGTGTTGTCATCCGAGTTTTATTATTATGGCTCGCTAGCTGATTATGTTATTGATATGAGTAATTGTGAGACCTATGTGTTATTGTGAGTACGGTTAGTTCATAATATTTTGCTGAAACTTGAATGCTGGCTTTTCATGTTTACAACAACAAGAGCAACAGAGTTTGTAAAAGTTTTTCTTTATCACTTTCAGTTTATCAACTGAATTGCTTGAGGACAAGCAAAGGTTTAAGCTTGGGGGAGTTGATACGTCTCCAACGTATCTACTTTTCCAAACACTTTTGCCCTTGTTTTGGACTCTAACTTGCATGATTTGAATGAAACTAACCTGGACTGACGTTGTTTTCAGCAGAACTGCCATGATGTTGTTTTATGTGTAGAAAAGAAAAGTTCCCGGAATGTCCTGGAAATCCACGGAGGCACTTTTCAGAATTAATAAGAATTTTTGGCGAAAGAATCAAGGCCAGGGGGCCCACGGGCTGTCCGCGAGATAGAGGGACGCCCCCCCCCAGGGCGCGCCCTCCTATCTCGTGGGCCCCCTGGACACCTCCCGACCTCAACTCCAACTCCAGATATATTGTCTCGGGGAGAAAAAAATAAAGGAGAAAGTTTCAACGCGTTTCACGACACAGAGCCGCCGCCAAGCCCTAATCTCTCTCAAAGGGCTGATCTGGAGTCCGTTCGGGGCTCCGGAGAGGGGGATTCGTCGCCGTCGTCATCACCAACCATCCTCCATCACCAATTTCATGATGCTCACCGCCGTGCGTGAGTAATTCCATCGTAGGCTTGCTGGACGGTGATGGGTTGGATGAGATTTACCATGTAATCAAGTTAGTTTTGTTAGGGTTTGATCCCTAGTATCCACTATGTTCTGAGATTGATGTTGCTATGACTTTGCTATGCTTAATGCTTGTCACTAGGGCCCGAGTGCCATGATTTCAGATCTGAACCTATTATGTTTTCATGAATATATGTGTGTTCTTGATCCTATCTTGCAAGTCTATAGTCACCTATTATGTGTTATGATCCGACAACCCCGAAGTGACAATAATCGGGACACTTCTCGGTGATGACCGTAGTTTGAGGAGTTCATGTATTCACTATGTGCTAATGCTTTGTTCCGGTTCTCTATTAAAAGGAGGCCTTAATATCCCTTAGTTTCCGTAAGGACCCCGCTGCAATGGGAGGGTAGGACAAAAGATGTCATGCAAGTTCTTTTCCATAAGCAGTATGACTATTTACGGAATACATGCCTACATTACATTGATGAATTGTAGCTAGTTCTATATCACCCTATGTTATAACTATTCCATGAGGAATCACATCCGGCATAATTATCCATCACTGATCCATTGCCTACGAGTTTTTCATATATTGTTCTTCGCTTATTTACTTTTCCGTTGCTACTGTTACAACTACTACAAAAAACCAAAAACATTTATCTTTACTTTTGCTACCACTACTATTATTATCATACCACTTTTTTCTACTAAACACTTTGCTGCAGATACTAAGTTATCCAGGTGTGGTTGAATTAACAACTCAACTGCTAATACTCAAGAATATTCTTTGGCTCCCCTTGTGTTGAATCAATAAATTTGGGTTGAATACTCTATCCTCGAAAGCTGTTGCGATCCCCTATACTTGTGGGTTATCAAGCACCTAGTGTAGTCATTAGCCTGGTTGAAACACTAGGCAAATTCATTAGCCTGGACCA
>NC_041393.1:435394899-435426484 GCF_002162155.2 Triticum dicoccoides | reverse complement strand
TAACAACTATGCAAACCAGAATACTAACCCAACATATAGCTTTCAGGCTAGCCAACTATATATCTGTGGCTAACACATACATATAATCTGACACAAAGATAATAGCTACATAAGCCAACCAATTATTTTCAAGTTCTCATGCCATAGTCATGCCCAGTTTTCTCTGAGGCATGCACACTAGGTCTTAATCCAAACTAGCCATACATCACCGTAATTTTCCAACTGAGCCCAAGCAGTTGCACAGGCTACTCAGATTTTGGATGGTTATCTTCACATGCATGTATAAAAACAATGCTATATAGATATATGATCTTGTCACAAATGTAGAATGATGAAAATTCATACATAAATGCTTGTCTTACATATAAAATAAATAAATAAAATAGTCATAGCTATCGGTGATTTGGAACCTATCCAAACGGCACTCCAAACCTGGTCAACAATCAATTTTTTGGTCGGACAACTGAGGGCTCCAAACCAAAAATCCCCTATAGGGTGAGCACTGAAGCAATTGACCTCATATCTCATCACTTGGCCAAAAATACCACTAAGACTTATTTTTTGCGGGAAATGACTTTTATTACTCACATAGCCAAGCTACAATCGGACTTACACATTTCGACAATACCGTCCGGACCAGCACCGATTCACACAGTTGTTCGTCTAGTAGTTCTATCCTAATTTTCTAGAGTATGACTAACATGGTTGTGGTTTCGTCGAAATGGGTAATATAAGTATTTCGAGACGCCATGAGTATACTAATCTCACGCACCAAGAATCCATGTTTTGATATGTCTAAGCCATCCTCCTTCACCAGATTAATAGCTTCGAGACAACTAGACTCGATGTGGATGGGTAGGTTGCTCCACTATAAGGCAAGTGACAGACCTTATTTTATGGCCATTAGCTCTGCATCCAGACCATCATATCAGTAGTGTAAACATTCTGCATGAAGAAAAGATTATGTCTCCTGTGTGATCCTGCAAAATCATGCCAGTTCTAGCAGTGTCATTCTCTGCGAGAAACTATTCATCCATAGTTTTACCCAGCCCTCTGATGTTTGCTTGAACTACGTCGGTATTTCCCCAAATAGGAAGGGATGATGCAGCACAGCAATGGTAGGTATTTCCCTCAGTGATGAGACCAAGGTTATCGAACCAGTAGGAGAACCACACAACACAATGTAAGCAGCTCCTGCACACAAATAACAAACACTCGCAACCCAACATGTTAAAGGGGGTTGGCAATCCCTTTTGGGCAACGACCCCAGAAATTGGCACGGAGAGGGGATAAAGTTTTAATAGATTGGATAAATAGATCACAAATAAAATAAAGTGCAGCAAGGTATTTTTGTATTTTTGGTTTAATAGATCTGAAAATAAAAGCAAATAAAAGTAGATTGCGAAGGCAAATATATTAAAGAAGAGACTCGGGGGCCGTAGGTTTCACTAGTGGATTCTCTCGAGAAAAATAGAAAACAGTGGGAAGACAATTACTGTTGGGCAATTGATAGAACTTCAAATAATCATGGCGATATCCAGGCAATGATCATTATATAGGCATCACATCCAAGATTAGTAGACCAACTCCTGCCTGCATCTACTACTATTACTCCACACATCGACCGCTATCTAGCATGCATCTAGTGTATTAAGTTCATGGGAAAATGGAGTAATGCAATAAGAATGATGACATGATGTAGACAAGATCTATTTATGTAGAAATAGAACCCATCTTGTTATCCTTAATAGCAACGATACATACGTGTCGTTTCCTCTTCTGTCACTGGGAGCAAGCACCATAAGATCGAACCCATCAGAAAGCACCTCCTCCCATTGCAAGATAAATAGATCAAGTTGGCCAAACAAAACCCAAAAATCGGAGAAAAAATACGAGGCTATAATCAATCATGCATATAAGAGATCAAAGAAGACTCAAATAACTTTCATGGATAAAAACATATATCTGATCATAAACTCAAAGTTCATCGGATCCCAACAAACACACGCAAAAAGACTTACATCATATGGATCTCCAAGAGACCATTGTATTGAGAATCAAGAGAGAGAGAGAGAGAGAGAGAGAGAGGAAGCCATCTAGCTACTAGCTACGGACCCGTAGGTCTACAAAGAACTACTCACGCATCATCGGAGAGGCACCAATGGACATGATGAACCCCTCTGTGATGGTGTCTAGATTGGATCTGGTGTTTCTGAAACTTGCGGTGGTTGGAATTGATTTTCATCGACTCCCCTAGGGTTTCTGGAATATTGGGGTATTCATAGAGCAAAGAGGCGGTGCGGGAGGCCACCGAGGTGGGCCTGGTGGGTTGTGCCCCCCTCGAGGCACACCTCTGGTACTTTTTTGGCCCATCTTGTGTCTTCTGGTCCAGAAAAAATCCACAAAAAGTTTTGCTGCATTTGGACTCCGTTTGGTATTGATTTCTTGCGATGTAAAAAACAAGCAGAAAATAGCAACTGGCACGCAGCACTATGTCAATAGGTTAGTACCAAAAAATGATATAAAAGATTATAAAATGATGGTAAAACATCCAAGAATGATAATATAACTGCATAGAACAATCAAAAATTATAGATATGATGGAGACGTATCAGCATCCCCAAGCTTAATTCCTGCTCGTCCTTGAGTAGGTAAATGATAATAACAAGATTTTTTATGTGGAATGCTGCCTAACATGTTCATCACATATTCTTTTCTTTGTAGCATGGACATTTGGACTTTTATATGGTTCAAAGCAATAGTCTATTTTTGACATGAATACTTTAATACTCAAGCATATCAACAAGCAACCATGTCGTTCAAAATATCAATGGTAAAGCTAGTTATCCCTAGCCCATTATGCTCAATCATTGATCCATTCATGAAACACACTCGAATACTAGCTATACACAATGCTCAAGTACGACCATAGTGCCCCTTTGTTGGTGCTTTATAAGAGAAGATGGATACTCAAGTAAAAATAAAAATTGCATAAAGTAAAAGAAAGTCCCTTCGCGGAGGGAAGTAGAGATTTGTAGAGGTGCCAGAGCTCAAAGCTAAAATTGAGAGATAACAACATTTTGGGAGGCATACTTTTCCCACCAATGAAAATGGTTTAGAGTTCCCAACACTTTCCATGCTAGATATATCATAGGCGGTGCCCAAACATAAAATAAAGTTTATTCCTTTTTCCACCATACTTTCACTTTCCCTGGCTAACCGCATCCATGGGTACCCTCCATACCAACACTTTCCAAGGAATTTATTATTTCACAACATAAAGTAAATTCATTTTTCATTTCAGGATTGGGCATCCCTAATACCTTTGTCGTCCTCTCGTGCAATGACAGGTGAATAAGCACTCATTGTGAGAATAACACATCTAGCATGGAAAATATCGGCCACCCCTCACTGCCTCGCGAGCGGTATGAGCACACAAAAGAGAAATTTATTTTGAAAATTAGAGATGGCACATACAAATTTGCTTAGAATGGCACGGAAACACCGCATATAGGTAGGTATAGTGGACTCATATGGCAAAACTGGTTTAAAGGGTTTTTGATGCACAAGTAGTGATCATACTTAGTGCAAAATGAAGGCTAGCAAAAAGACTGAGAAGTGTCCAACCAAGAAACAAAAAATCTCGTAAGCGAGCACTAAGCATAATGAACATCGAATAATGCACCACAAGTAGGATGTAATTTCATTTCATAATTATTGACTTTCGTGCTTGCATAGGGAATGACAAACCTTAACACCAATATTCTTACTAAAGCATAATTACTCATCAACATGACTCACATATCACATCGTCATATCTCAAAACCATTACAAAGAACCAAGTTTATTTTGTCCAATGGTCTTCATGAAAGTTTTTATTATATCCTCCTTGGTTATCTATCACTTTCGGACTAATTTCATATGTTGCTTTTAATAAGCTCAAACAAATTTAAGTGAAGAACATGAGCATAATATTTTTTTCTCTCAAAATGATCTAAGTGAAGCAAGAGAGAATTTCTTAAAAAATTTACTAACTCCCAAATAAACCTAAGTGAAGCATGAGAGCATTTCTTCAAAAATAACAAAGCACGCCGTGCTCAAAAAGATATAAGTGAAGCACTTGAGCAATTCCCAGGCTCTAAAAATTTAAGTGAAGCATAGGAGCAAGCATAGCATAATTTTTGTCTCTCTCAAAAAGGTGTGTCCTGCAAGGATTCTAGACTTAAAATACAAATCAAAACAAGCAAATACTCATATCATACAAGACGCTCCAAGCAAAACTCATAATATGTGACGAATAAAAATATAGCTCCAAGTAAAATACCGATGGTTGTTAGAAGAAAGAGGGGATGCCACTCGGGGGCATCCCAAGCTTAGTTGCCTCGGGCATCCCCAAGCTTAGACTTTTGCTAATCCTTATTCCTTCATCCATCGTAATGTCACCCAAAACTTGAAAACTTCAATCACACAAAACTCAACAAAACTTTCATGAGATCCGTTAGTATAAGAAAACCAACCACTACTACAAGTATAGTTGAAAACCCATTCATATTTTATTTTTTCATTATATCTACTATATTCCAACTTTTCTATGGCAAAAACTATTCAAAGAAAACCATAGAATCATCAAAACAAGCACACAACACAAAGAAAACAGAATCTGTCAAAAACAGAACAGTCTGTATCAATCTGGATACTTCGAATACTTATATAACTCCAAAGACTCTGAAAATTTAGGAGAATGTAAGAAATGTGATTATTAATCTTCTGAAAAAAGAATCAACTCAAAATCTCTCTTCTGTTAAAAATGGGAATTATTTTCGTGAGCGCAAAAGTTTCTGTTTTTCAGCAAAATCAAATCAACTCTCACTCAAATCATCCAAAAGGCTTTGCTTGGCACAAATGCTAATTTAAACAACAAAACACATCTAAACAGAGGCATAATTGAGTATTTTATTGAAAATAGCATGAAAACCAAAAAGCAAAAAGATACAAGTTGATTTGCCTACCAACGAGCGCTATCGTTTTATGCCCCTAGCTTGGCATAAAGGTTTATTGATGCTCGCACAAAAGCTAAGAATTGAAGTACAAATAGAGCATCACAAAACATGTGACAAACACACTTAAGTGTAACATAATTCCTACGCATAGGAATTTTATAGGAAAACAAATTAGCAAGACAAGCAAGATCTATCATATGCAAGGAAGAAGAAAGAAACAATAGCAATCTCAACATGAAGAGAGGTAACTTGGTAACATGCAGATTTCCACAACCATATTTCCCTCTCTCATAATAATTATATGTGAAATCATATTAAAGTTCAACAATATAGCTATCCCATAACATATTTTCTACATGATCCACATGCATGTCAAGTTGACACTCTTCCAAAATAGTGGGATTCTCATCTAATAAAGTCATGACCTCTCCAAACCCACTTTCATCAAAAATTTCATAAGATGGAACACTCTCCAAATATGTGGGATTATTTTTACCTAAGGTTGACGCTCTTCCAAACCCACTTTCAATATTATTGCAAACATTATTATCACTATCATATTCATTATGAGGCTTAAATAAATTTTCAAGATCATAAGAAGAATCACCCCAATCATGATCATTGCAACAAGTAGTGGACTATCAAAATTAGCATCCCCAAGCTTGGGGTTTTGCATATTATTAGCACAATTGACTTTGATAGAATTTATAATAACACCATTGCAATCATGCTTTTCTTTCAAGGAACTATCGTGAATCACTTCATAAATTGTTTCTTTTAGCACTTCATCATAATTTTCAGATTCACGAATTTCAAGCAAAACATCATAGAGATAATCAAGTACACTCAACTCACTAGCAATTGGTTCAACATAATCAGATATTTTGAAAAGATTAGCAAGTGGATGAGTATCCATATCAATAGATTTTTAGCAAGCGAAGATGCAAGCAAATAGAAGGCACATGGCACACAAGCCAACATAAGATCCGACGAGAAAAAGGCGAACGAAAAAGAGGGCGAATAAAACGGTAATTTTTTGGTGAAGTGGGGGAGAGGAAAACGAGGGGCAAATGGAAAATAATGTAAATTGCAAGGAGCTGAGATTTGTGATTAGGAACCTGGTTGATGTTGATGATGTCTCCCCGGCAATGGCGCCAGAAATTCCTTTTGATGTTTGCTTGAACTATGTCGGTATTTCCCCAAAGAGGAAGGGATGATGCAGGAAAAAAAGGTAGGTATTTCCCTCAGTGATAAGACCAAGGTTATCGAATGTAGCGAGCAGACCTCAAACGGTCAAGTCTCTGTGCATCAGCGTCATCCCTAGATCGGTAATGCTGACACACACAGTACTTGAGGAATTATAGCAGAGTTTCAATCACACACTTATTACATCGAGTCCTCATAAAGAGTATGATTACACAAAAATATCATGGCTGAAGGCCATCTAAACTAGATAATTGCGGAAGCTTCGAAGGTAAATGAGTCCATCAACTCCAACGGCATAGCTGAGTGCAAAACAACGACCTATCGCACCTTATTCGTCGTTTGAGTAGTCTGCAACATGAGACGTTGCAGCCATGTAGGTCAGCACATTGAATATGCTGGTAGAGTTACACTATAAAGCAATGAAATGCAATAACTATATCTACATGCAATATTTCACTGGTGGAGGCTATAAGTTTATGAATTTGCATAAAGCTAGTTTTTCCCTACAACAAAGGAATAAATTTATTTAACTACTCCCAAGTTGCCCAATACTCGAGAAGGTAACCCCAACTCAAATCCCAATTAAAAGTATCATTATTAACCCAACGAATTCATTAAGTAAAGTGATGAGACCACATCAATAGATTCAAGTACTAGATACTCAAGATGTCAATAACCGGGGACACGGCTAACCATGATTAGTTTATACACTCTACAGAGGATTACACACTTTTCCCCGCAAGACTCGACCACATCCATGATCGGATGATCGGGACATAGACTTTCTGAAGCATTAACTCTCTACTCCGGGCGGACCGGTAGACCTACTTTCCCCTACATCTGCTAGTCCACCTCTTCAAGAGCTCATGCAACTTACTCAACTATGCCAGAGCCCATAATGGCTTGTGGCTGCACACGGAAGTTTCAAACATAAATAATCTTATGATCCCTTTGAGCTTGGGTGGCGAACCGTAGGAAAAATCACACAGGTACCCCGGGATTTCCTGAAACAGGCAACACTGGGTTCCCCAGGGGCCTCAACCAATCCACCCAGATGTATATGAAAGTTGCCACCTTAATGTTATCCATGATTAAATAACTCTCAAACTTCCATGTGTAAATCATGATCCAATCCCCATCTACTAGCATGGTTAAGCAATAATAAGCATAACATATATTCCCGAGGTGATCAAAAGGTATTAGGTTTCTACCTCAAGTACTACAACCAAACCACATGTTCCCAATCCTACTCATGCAAAATTTTGAGGGCAGAACTAATGCATAGTAAAAACTAGGTATAAAAGAGTATGATCAAAGTGTAACTTGCCTTGCTGACGAGCTGCAAACTCTAGTGATTCGTAGTAACAAGCTTCGCACTCCGGTTAATCTAGCGTAGACAAATAGTAGCATACATAAGCAATCACTCAAACGAAACAACGAGAAAACCGAGAAAAGATCCAAATCGAACACGAAACAAGAAAATGGCTTAAACTAAGAAAAGTCAAGCCTAACAACATTATTATCATGTGGATAGATCTTAGTAGTAGGTATAAGTGATTAGCTACGATTTGCAAAAAGATCCAACTCAAATGGAGAAACGAAACTCAAAATACGAATGAAACAATTTCGTTTAATAATATGGACTAAACTCAAATTTTATAGTACCAAAATCATGTTCAAGTTGGTTAACTGCAAAGAACAGGATGATACGAAGATTTTGGCGCTGGTTTCATCTAATTTGGATAAACGAGTAAAAAGTTATACTAGTTTAAAGATCAGGGGCTAAATCACGATAAAACTCTTCGTAGATAGGTCCCTGGCCGAAAATAAACTAAAAAGAAAAAACTACGGCGCGAACATTCGCTAACAGAACTAATTCGACGAAAACCGTCTGTTAAAACGAAAGAACGAACTAATGTTCGTTAAATAAGAAAACCCTAAAGAAAAACCGATCTAACTAAACCGAACCGAAGAAAACCGAAAATAAACCGAGATTGACCGGTTCGTGCTGGTTCGACTGCGGCGGCGGCGCGACTCGGCGGCGGTGCGGGCGGCGTGGGTCGACGGCACGGGCGGCGTGGGGCTGTGGGATGGCGGCGCGGGGCTGGTGCGGCGAAGCGGCGGCGGTGGCGCAAGGCGGCAGCGGCAGTGCTGGTGGTGGGGCTGCGGGCCGGCGGTGACGAGATGAGGAGGAGGCGGCGGCCTTGGGGCGGCTTATAAAGCCCCCTCGGGTTCTCCGACTTGGAGAGGGGGTCAGCGAGGCGGCGGCGGCTCGGACTCCTTCGGGAGTCCGGCGACTCCACGGCCAGCGATGCGAGCAAGGCGGCGGCGCGGCCCGGCTCGGCTCGCGCCGGCCCAGAACTTTTTTTAAGAAAACAATTCCACCGAAGAAAAAAACATACTAAATAAATATTAAAAAAATCTAAAATTCCAGAAACAATTTTCATCATCCAAACCTAATATTTAGGATACGATGAACATTTTTCTGGACTAATATGCAATTTTTAAAAATGCAATTTTTTCTAATTCAAATAAAATAGCAAATAAAATACCAATAAAATAATAATTTGATTTTTAAATTCTTTCTCCAATATTTCTCTTAGGTTGAAGAAGTCATATTATCTTCTCTCATATATTTTTAATATTGGAAATAACTGGAGAGAAAATAATAAAATCAAATTGATCCTTTCTTCAAATTTGAAATAAATCCAAACATGAATTTTTTGAAACCTCCAACTCTCTCCTTGGGTACTTGAGTTGCTTAAGATTTCTAGGATCATAACAAAATGCAAGAATAAATATGATATGCATATGATGATCTATGTATAACATCCAAATTGAAAATTGGGATGTTACAAACCTACCCTCCTTAAGATGAATCTCGCCCTCAAGATTCAGGTTGGTCAGCAAAAAGGTTTGGGTGGTTTTGTGGAAATCTTCTTCTCGCTCCCAGGTGGCTTCCTCCTCGGTATGATGGCTCCACTGAACTTTGCAAAACTTGATAACCTTGTTGCGAGTAACTCGACTGGAAAACTCGAGAATCTTGACTGGCTTCTCTTCATAGGTCAAATCACTGTCTAACTGAATTGCTTCCAGTGGCACTAGAGCTCTCAGAGGAATATCGGCCATCTCTTCCTGTCACTTCTTCAACTAGGAAACATGAAACACATCATGAACTCCTGACAATCCTTCTGGCAATTCCAGCTTGTATGCAACTTCTCCCATGTGTTCCAAAACTCTGTATGGTCCCACAAAACATGGTGCTAGATTTCCTTTGACTCCAAAATGTTTCACTCCTTGAAGTGGGGACACACGAAGATATGCTCTATATCCGACTTCGTAAACTATCTCCTTCCGTTTAGTATCCGCATAACTCTTCTGCCTAAACTGGGCTACCTTGAGTCTATCGCGAATCAACTTAACCTTCTCTTCAGAGTCTTTGATTAAGGCTAGTCCGAACAACTATCGATCTCCAACTTCATCCCACGATAATGGGGTCCTGCACCTCCTTCCGTACAAAGCTTCGAAAGGGGCCATCTTCAAACTGGCTTGATAACTGTTGTTATAAGAGAACTCTGCATATGGAAAATTGTCATCCCAACTAGATCCATAATCTAGCGGACAAGCTCTCAACATGTCCTCCAGAATCTGATTGACTCTCTCAGTCTGTCCATCTGTCTATGGATGAAAGGATGTACTGAACTCTAGCCTGGTACCCAAAGTTTCATGCAACTGATTCCAAAACTTTGAAGTAAACTGGGTTCCTCTATCTGATACAATAGTCTTCGGAACTCCATGCAGACATACGGTCCTGGTCATGTATATCTTTTCTAACTTAGCACTCGTATAGGTTGTCTTCACCGGGATGAAATGAGCTACTTTCATCAAACAATCGATTACAACCCAGATAGAGTCATAGCCTGAACGAGTCCTGGGTAATCCAATGATAAAATTCATGCCAAGCTTATCCCACTTCCATTCAGGTATCAGCAATGGCTGTAGCAATCCAGCTGGCTCCTAATGCTCTGCCTTGACTCTCTGACATACATCACATACTGCTACATACTCGGCAATATCTGTCTTTATTCCTGTCCACCAGAAACTTTCCTTCAAATCCAGATACATCTTAGTGTTTCCTGGGTGAATCGAGTACGGCGAATCATGGGCCTCTTACAAAATCAACTTCCTGATCTCGGGGTCATTAGGCACATATATGCGATCCTCAAACCATAAGGTGTCGTGCTCATCCTCATGAAATCATTTAGTCTTTCCTTTGCTCATCCTTTCCTTTATCTCAGCAATCTCTTTGTCAGACTTCTGGGCTTCTCTGATCTTACCCAACAAAGTGGACTGAATTTCCAATGCTGCAACACAACCTCTCGGAACTATCTCCAACATAGCTCTCGAAGGTCGTCTGCTAACTCATTTGGCAATCCTCCGGTTATGAGCGTGTTAATATAACTCTTGCGGCTCAACGCATCTGCTACGACATTGGCCTTTCCGGGATGATAGCGCAATTTCATATCATAATCCTTTATGAGCTCCAACCATCTCCTTTGCCTGAGGTTCAACTCCTTCTGCGTGAAGATGTATTTCAAACTCTTATGATCCGTGTATACATCACAATGTTTTCCGGTGAGAAAGTGTCTCCATGTCTTCAACGCATGCACTACAGCTGTTAACTCCAAATCATGTAGCATAATTTAACTCATGAGGTCAAAGCTATCGTGAGGCATATGAAACAACTCTTCCTTCCTACATAAGCACACCTCCAAGTCCTTGACGTGAAGCGTTGCAATATACTTGGTAATCCTTACGTTGGTCTAGGAGAATCAGCACTGGGGCTATAACCAAACATTTCTTCAACTCCTGAAAACTGGCTTCACACTCCTAGTCCATTTAAACTTGGTGTCCTTCTTCAATAACTCCGTCATGGGCTTTGCAATCTTAGAGAAATTCTCGATAAACCTTAGGTAATAACCTGCGAGTCCAAGAAAACTTCTGATCTCTCCAACTGACATGGCTGCCAACCATTTAGTGATAGAAGCAACCTTGGTAGGGTACTGCTATTCCTTCTCCGGATATAACATGTCCGAGAAATCCAACTTCTTTTAACCAAAACTCACATTTGCTGAACTTGGCATACAACTGATGTTCTCTGAGCTTCTGAAGAACCAAATGCAAATGCTCCTTATGCTCTTCCTCATTCTTCGAGTAGACCAATATATCATCAATGAACACCACGACGAACTTATCCAAAAACTCCATAAACACTTTGTTCATCATATTCATGAAATAGGCAGGCACGTTAGTCAAACCAAACGGCATAATGGTATACTCATATAGCCCGTACCTTGTGGTAAAAGTTGTCTTAGGTATATCCTGCTCGGATCTTCAACTCGTGATTAACTGATCGAAGATCGATCTTGGAGAAAACTTTAGCTCCTTGTAACTGGTCAAACAAATCATTGATCATCGGTAGTGGGTATTTGTTCTTGATTGTCACCTCATTCAACGCACGATAATCAACAACCATCCTCAAAGATTCATCCTTCTTCTCCACTAGAAGCACTGGGGCTCCCCAAGGTGATGAACTTGGTCGAATGTAACCTTTCTCTAGTAACTCCTTTATCTGCGTCTTAATTTCCTCTAGATCCTTTGCGGGCATCCGACGGCCTCTTTGATATTGGTCTGGTGCCTGGCAATAGCTCAATAAAAAACTCAATGTCTCGATCCGGTGGCATGCCTGATAACTCCTCCGAAAATACGTCGGGGTAGTCCTTCACCATTGGTACTTCCTCCTGTACAACTCCTGATAAGGAATTCACCTGAGTCCTCCTCGGCGCATGCTGGGATGCATACTTGATCCTCTTTCCTTCTAGGGTGGTGAGATGAATTGATTTACTGGCACAATCAATGTTTCCTTCAAAGTTGGATAGCCAATCCAGTCCTAGTATCACATCCAATCCTTGTGACTCCAGAACAATTAGGTCAGTGGGGAAAACATGTCTACCTAT
The DNA here is from genome assembly GCF_002162155.2 of Triticum dicoccoides. Taxonomy (NCBI): domain Eukaryota; kingdom Viridiplantae; phylum Streptophyta; class Magnoliopsida; order Poales; family Poaceae; genus Triticum; species Triticum dicoccoides. The sequence continues at coordinate 435,414,261 of NC_041393.1, read as the reverse complement.
GGTTAGTGGCAACTGATAGCATCCCCTACTAGCCATATACTCCGTTCCTGGGGAACCTACTAACATAGGTGACTTAAGGGCTACGGTTGGTAGGTTATACTTATCCAAAAATCCCCTAGATATGTATGAATGCGATGCACCAGTATCAAAAAGAACAAGTGTGGTAAATGCATTAATCAAAAACTTACCGACAACTGCGTCGGGTTGATCCTCAATCTCCTCCACGCTGACATGGTTCACCTAACTTTTGGGTGAGGGGGTTGGGCTTCTTTGCGAAACCTCCATTGCCATTTCCATTCTTTGCTTGAGGACATTCAGTGGCATAATGTCTGGTCTTCTGGCACTTGAAACAGGTGATGTGGCTCCGATCCCTCTTGGCTGGTGTTGAAGGGTTGGAACGGTTCAGGCTGCTACTTCCTCCATTCCCATTGCCATTCTTGGGGCCACTGCAGTTGTGCGAACTTGCTCCATTGTGCGTATGTCCTCCATGGTTGTGGTTATGTCCTCCCGAGTACGGGGAATAGCGGGGCTTCTGCTGAGCTCCTGAAGCGTACCTTCCCTGTCCATACTTCCTCTTGCGATTATCAATTTGTTGTTGCTTGCCTTCAATCATGAGAGCCCTGTCTACCAACTCCTGGTAGTTGTTGATTGTTGCCACCATCAACTGCATGCTCAGCTCATTGTTGAGTCCCTCAAGGAACTTCTCCTGCTTAGCGGCATCTGTAGCTACGTCATCAGGGGCGTAGCATGCTAACTTGCTAAACTCATCCACATACTAGCCCACTGTACATCCTCCTTGGCGCAAGTTGCGAAACTCGCGCTTCTTCATGCTCATAGCTCCTGCTGAAATAGGGTAGTGCGGAAAGCCTGCTGGAACTGATCCCATGTAAAAGTGTCAATGGGGTAAGTGGCGGTGAAATTCTCCCACCAAGATGCTGCGGATCCATCAAGCTGGTGTGCGGCAAAATGCACTCTCTCCACATTTGTGCATCCTGCAGCGGGCATCTCTCTTCCAATCTTGTGGGGCCAATCATCTGCAACAATCGGCTCGGTGCTACTAGAGAACACCGGCGGGTTCAACCTTAGAAAACGGGCTAGGTGGTCAACAGAGGGTGGTGGCGGTGGGTTGTTGTTGTTGTTGCTCTGGTTCTGATTCTGAACTAGTATCTACATCAAGGCATTTTGCTGCTGGATCAACTGAGTGAGCTTTGGTGGGAATGCAAATCCATTGTCACATCTCGGAGGCATCTGATGGGTTAGAAGGGGTGAGAAAATAGAATAGAATTGAGGTCTAAGAGAGATTCACTACCCATATGCTCATGAGACAAAACACAATCAAATCACTTCATTCAATAGCACACAAGGTTCACACAATCGGCCTAACCTATGATTACAAACTCGATCATTGCTAACTACTTGGAGGAATACTACTAGTTACAATGGTGGTCATCTAGAAATTTTCATTAGAGGAAGACTCCATAATATCTGCTCCAGCTTCGTCGATGTAGTCGTCATCGTTGTCATCATTTGCATCACTATCCGTGTCAGTGTCGTCCAGGATGATGTAGTCCTTCGAACGGATCTTCGTTGCTCGCTTGATATTCTCCACTGATATTCCTACCTTCCTCTTCAGGTCTTCTTGCTTCTCTAGTAGTACGGCAATCTCTTCCTCGTATCCATCACGTGTAGACTTGAGTTCCTCTTCCAGCTCGTTATTTCTCTTCACCAGTTTCTTGATCTTCTTCATGTGGATAATTTGTTGATTCTCTTGTCGACGGATATGATCTCCCATCTCTTGAATGTAGGCTGCAATTGATCCATCCCTCCTGGTACGAATCATCTCCCATTTTTCATCTTGGCAGCCACATATTTGATAAACGGTATTCTCCAACTCCTTGTGATACAGCTCACATATGCGTCCAAAGGTGATATGGGCTGCCATGCTCTTTCCTACACTCCAGCTTGGTGCATCTAGGAAGAAATAAATAGGCTCCGTTGTTGGCGTAAATGTCCTCCCAGGTACCCAGACTTTTATCTTCTAGTGCTCCTCTTCCGGTACATATGTAGAGAAAGTCCCCGTGAAGCTTGGTAGTCCGATGTTCAAATACTTAGTGACTTCCTTCAAGTGGCGTCCGAAAGGGGTGTCGTCATCCGGCTGAGTGAACTTATTCCTGGGATCCGCCATCTATAGAGTAGAAAGAGAGGAGAATTAGAAATGAGTAGAGAAGAGAAATCTTGTGGTTTATTCTAATGGTCGCGTCCTATAGTCAGTGTGTGTGCTCTGATACCATCTTGTAGCGACCAGACCTCAAACGGTCAAGTCTCTGTGCATCAGTGTCATCCCTGGATCGGTAATGCTTACACACACAGTACTCGAGGAATTATAGCAGAGTTTCAATCACACACTTATTACATCGAGTCCTCATAAAGAGTATGATTACACAAAAATATCATGGCTGAAGGCCATCTAAACTAGATACCCGCGGAAGCTTCGAAGGTAAATGAGTCCACCAACTCCAATGGCATAGCTGAGTGCAAAACAATGACCTATCGCACCTTATTCATCGTCTGAGTAGTCTGCAACATGAGACGTTGTAGCCATGTAGGTCAGCACATTGAATATGCTGGTAGAGTTACACTGTAAAGCAATGAAATGCAGAAAAACTATATCTACATGCAATATTTGGATGATGCAAGAAAACAACGGTAGGTATTTCCCTCAGTGATAAGACCAAGATTATCGAATGTAGCGAGCAGACCTCAAACGGTCAAGTCTCTGTGCATCAGTGTCATCCCTGGATCGGTAATGCTGACACACACAGTACTTGAGGAATTATAACAGAGTTTCAATCACACACTTATTACATCGAGTCCTCATAAAGAGTATGATTACACAAAAATATCATGGCTGAAGGCCATCTAAACTAGATAATTGTGGAAGCTTCGAAGGTAAATGAGTCCATCAGCTCCAACGGCATAGCTGAGTGCAAAATAACGACCTATCGCACCTTATTCGTCGTCTGAGTAGTCTGCAACATGAGACGTTGCAGCCATATAGGTCAGCACATTGAATATGCTGGTAGAGTTACACTATAAAGCAATGAAATGCAATAACTATATCTACATGCAATATTTCGCTGGTGGAGGCTATAAGTTTATGAATTTGCATAAAGCTAGTTTTTCCCTACAACAAAGGAATAAATTTATTTAACTACTCCCAAGTTGCCCAATATTTGAGAAGGTAACCCCAACTCAAATCCCAATTAAAAGTATCATCGTTAACCCAACAAATTCATTAAGTAAAGTGATGAGATCACATCAATAGATTCAAGTACTAGATACTCAAGATGTCCATAACCGGGGACACGGCTAACCATGATTAGTTTATACACTCTGCAGAGGATTGCACACTTTTCCCCACAAGACTCGACCGCATCCATGATCGGATGATCGAGACATAGTCTTTCTGAAGCATTAACTCTCTACTCTGGGCGGACCGGTACACCTACTTTCCCCTACATCTACTAGTCCACCTCTTCAAGAGCTCACGAAACTTACTCAACTATGCTAGAGCCCATAATTGCTTGTGGCTGCACAAGGAAGTTTCTAGCATGAATAATCTTATGATCCCTTTGAGCCTGGGTAGCGAACCGTAGGAAAAATCACATGGGTACTTTGGGATTTCCTGAAACGGGCAAAACTGGGTTCCCAAGGGGCCTCAACCAATCCACCCAGATGTATATTAAAGTTGCCACCTTAATGTTATCCATGATTAAATAACTCTCGAACTTCCATGTGTAAATCACGATCCAATCCCCGTCTACTAGCATGGCTAAGCAATAATAAGCATAACGTATATTCCCGAGGTGATCAAAAGGTATTAGGTTCCTACCTCAAGTACTACAACCAAACCACATGTTCCCAATCCTACTCATGCAAAATTTTGAGGGGCAGAACTAATGCATAGTAAAAACTGGGTATAAAAGAGTATGATCAAAGTCTAACTTGCCTTGTTGACGATCTGCAAACTCTAGTGATTCGTAGTACCAAGCTTCGCACTCCGGGTAATCTAGCATAGACAAACAGTAGCATACATAAGCAATCACTCAAACGAAACAACGAGAAACCGAGAAAAGATCCAAATCGAACACGAAACAAGCAAACGGCTTAAACTAACAAAAGTCAAACCTAACAACATTATTATCATGTGGATTAGATCTTAGCAGTAGGTATAAGTGATTAGCTATGATTTGCAAAAAGATTCAACTCAAACAGAGAAACGAAACTCAAAATACGAACGAAACAAGATCGTTTACTAATCTGGACTAAACTCAAATTTTACAGTACCAAAATCATGTTCAAGTTGGTTAACTGGAAAGAACAAAATGATACGAATATTTTGGCGCTGGTTTCATCTAATTTGGATATACGAGTAAAAAGTTATACTAGTTTAAAGATCAGGGGCTAAATCGCGATAAAACTACTCGCGGGTAGGTCCCTAGCCAAAAATGAACTAAAAAGAAAAACTATGGCGCGAACGTTTGCTAACAGAACTAATCTGATGAAAACCATTTGTTAAAATGAACGAACGAACGAACGTTCGTTAAATAAGAAAACCCTAAAGAAAAACCGATCTAACTAAACCAAACCGAAGAAACCCGAAAATAAACCGAGATTGACCGGTTCGTACCGGTTCGACGACGGCGGCGGCGTGGGGCTGCGGGGTGGCAGCGCGGGGCTGGTGCGGCGAAGCGGCGGCGGTTGCGCAAGGCGGCGGCGGCGGCGCTAGTGGCGGGGCGGCGGTGGCGAGATGAGGAGGAGATGGTGGCCTCGGGGCGACTTATAAAGGCCTCCCCGCTTCTCTGACTTGGAGAGGGGGTCGGCGAGGCGGCGGCGGCTCGGACTCCTTCCGGAGTCCACCGACTCCACGGCGAGCGACGCGAGCAAGGCACCGGCGCGGCTGGGCTTGGCCCGGCTCGGCTCGGGCCGACCCAGAACTTAAAAAAAACAATTCCGTCGAAGAGAAAAATCCTAAAAAAATATAAAAAAATTCTAAAAATTCTAGAAACAATTTTCACCGTCCGAACATATTATTTAGGACAAGATGAACATTTTGCTGGACTAATATGCAATTTTCAAAAATGCAATATTTTTTCTAATTCAAATAAAATAGCAAATAAAATACCAATAAAATCACAATTTGATTTTAAAATTCTTTCTCGAATATTTCTCTCAGGTTGAAGAAGTCATATTATCTTCTCTCAAATATTTTCAATATTGGAAATAATTGGAGAGAAAATAATAAAATCAAATTGATCCTTTCTTCAAATTTGAAATAAATCTAAATATGAATTTTGTGAAACCTTCAACTCTCTCCTTGGGTCCTTGAGTTGCTTAAGATTTCTAGGATCACAACAAAATGCAAGAATAAGTATGATATGCATATGGTGATCTATGTATAACATCCAAACTGAAAATTGGGATGTTACATCGAACAAGTAGGAGAACCACGCAACACAGTGTATACATCTCCTGGATACAAATACCAAATACTCGCAACCTGAAGGGTTAAAGGGGTTGTCAATCCCTTTCGGGCAACGACGCAAGAAATTGACACGGAGACGGGATAAAGTTGTAATAGATTGGATAAATAGATCGCAAATAAAGTAAAGTGCAACAAGGTATTTTTGTATTTTTGGTTTAATTGAACTGAAAATAAAAGCAAATAAAAGTAGATTGCGAAGGCAAATATATTAAAGAAGAGACCCCGGGGCCGTAGGTTTCACTAGTGGCTTCTCTCGAGAAAAATAGCAAACGGTGGGAAAACAATTACTGTTGGGCAATTGATAGAACTTCAAATAATCATGATGATATCCAGGCAATGATCATTATATAGGCATCACGTCCAAGATTAGTAGACCGACTCCTGCCTACATCTACTACTATTACTCCACACATCAACCGCTATCCAACATGCATCTAGTGTATTAAGTTCATGGAAAAATGGAATAATTCAATAAGAACGATGACATGATGTAGACAAGATCTATTTATTTAAAAATAGACCCCATCTTGTTATCCTTAATAGCAACGATACATACGTGTCGTTTCCTCTTCTGTCACTGGGATCAAGCACCATAAGATCGAACCCATCACAAAGCACCTCTTCCAATTGCAAGATAAATAGATCAAGTTGGCCAAACAAAACCCAAATAAAATACGAGGCTATAATGAATCATGCATATAAGAGATCAAAGAAGACTCAAATAACTTTCATGGATGAAAACATAGATCTGATCATAAACTCAAAGTTTATCGGATCCCAACAAACACACCGCAAAAAGACTTACATTATATGGATCTCCAAGAGACCACTGTATTGAGAATCAAGAGAGAGAGAGAGAGAGGAAGCCATCTAGCTAGTAACTACGGACCCATAGGTCTACAAAGAACTACTCACGCATCATTAGAGAGGCACCAATGGACATGATGAACCCCTCTGTGATGGTGTCTAGATTGGATCTGGTGTTTTTGGAACTTGCAACGGCTGGAATTGATTTTTATCAACTCCCCTAGGGTTTCTGGAATATTGGGATATTTAAAGAGCAAAGAGGCGATGCGGGAGGACACCAAGGTGGGCATAACCCACCTGGGCGGGCCTGGGCCCCCGGGCGTGCCCTGGTGGGTTGTGCCCCCCTCGGGGCACCCCTCTGGTACTTCTTCGGCCCATCTTGTGTCTTTTGGTCCAGAAAAAATCCACAAAAAATTTCGCTGTGGTTGAACTCTGTTTGGTATTGATTTCCTGCGATGTAAAAAACAAGCAGAAGACATCACCTGGCACTGGGCACTATATCAATAGGTTAGTACCGAAAAATGATATAAAAAGATTATAAAATGATTGTAAAACATCCAAGAATGATAATATAACATCATGGAACAATCAAAAATTATAGATACGTTGGAGACATATCACCCTCCTCCGGAACTATCAAAACTGCCCCGTCTTGAACATCAATCACACTCTTTTTTGGATTCGTTATCTCCCCCAGCATCAATTTACCTTTGATGGGATCAAGACGCAGCTCATAATGTTTGTTTAGAAGAGACTACACATAGCTTGATAGGAAGCGTTTGGAGACATCAATAGTGAAGGAAATATGCCCTAGAGGCAATAATAAGGTTGTTATTTTACATTTCCTTATTCGTGATAAATATTTATTATTCATGCTATAATTGTATTGATCGGAAACCTAAATACATGTGTGAATATATAGACAAACACTGTGTCCCTAGTGAGCCTCTACTTGACTAGCTCGTTGATCAGAGATGGTTAAGGTTTCCTAACCATGGACATGAGTTGTCATTTGATAACAGGATCACATCATTAGGAGAATGATGTGATGGATAAGACCCATCCTTTAGCTTAGCATATTGATCGTTCAGTTTTATTGCTATTGCTTCTTCATGTCAAATACATATTCCTTCGACTATGAGATTATGCAACTCCTGGATACCGGAAGGATGCCTTATGTGGTAGCAAACATCACAACGTAACTGGGTGATTATAAATATGCTCTACAGGTATCTTCGAAGGTGTTTGTTGAGTTGGCATAGATCGACATTAGGATTTGTCACTCTGAGTATCGAAGAGGTATCTCTAGGCCCTCTCGATAATACACATCATAAGAAGCCTTGCAAGAAAAGTGACTAATGAGTTAGTTGCGGGATGATATATTACGGAACGAGTAAAGAGAATTGCCGGTAACGAGATTGAACTAGGTATGAAGATACCGACGATCGGATCTCGGGCAAGTAACATACCAATGGACAAAGGGAATAACGTATATTGTCATAATGATTGACCGATAAAGATCTTCGTATAATATGTGGGAGCCAATATGAGCATCCAGGTTCCGCTATTGGTTATTGACCAGAGAGGTGTCTCGGTCATGTCTACATAGTTCTTGAACCCGTAGGGTCCGCACACTTAAAGTTCGTTGATGATATAGTATTAATCTAGAGTCCCGGATGAGATCACGAACATGAAGAGGAGTCTCGAAATGGTCGAGAGGTAAAGATTGATATATAGAACGATTGTATTCGGACACCGGAAATGTTCCTGAGTGTATCGGGTATTTATCGGAGTAGCGGAGGGGTTACCGGAACCCCCGGGGGAATATATGGGCCATATGGGCCATGGAAGGGGATTAAACCAACCCACAAGGGGTGGCATGCCCCCCTTATGGCAGGAGGCCAAATAGGAGAAGGAGAAGAGGGGGTTCGCCCCCCTTCCTTCTCTTCTTCCCCTTTCCTTTTTCCTTCCAGCAATTATGGAAGGGGGAGGCGAATTGGGGAAGACCCCAAGTAGGATTCGGCCTACTTGGGGCGCACCCCTTGGCTGCTCCTCCATCCATCCACCTATATATATGTGAGGGGGGGGGGGCGCCTAGCACAAGACACATCAAATGTTAGCCGTGTGCGGCGCCCCCTCCACCGTTTACTCCACGGTCATATCTTCGTAGTGCTTAGGCGAAGCCCTGCGCAGATCACTTCACCGTCACCGTCACCACGCTATCGTGCTGATGAAACTCATCTACTACCTCGACGCCTTGCTGGATCAAGAAGGCGAGGGACGTCATCGAGCTGAACGTGTGCAAAACTCGGAGGTGCCGTACGTTTGGTACTCGATCGGTGGATCACGAAGAAAGTTCGACTACATCAACCGCGTTGTGAAACGCTTCCGCTTACGGTCTACGACGGTACGTAGACACCCCCCCCCTCGTTGATATGCATCTCCTAGATAGATCTTGCGTGAGCGTAGGATTTTTTTTGAAATTGCATGCTATGTTTCCCAACAAATAGGAAGCTCTACTTTATGATGGGTGTTCTCATTTCAAACAAAACCAGATCCTCCATAGCAACATGAGCAAGTGTAGGCGCAGGTGTTTAGCTATATCACCTTTGAGGTGAAGCAACCACTCGGTTCTTGTGTTCTCAATCTCAAAAACCGGTGGTAGAGGCTAGATCTCCTCCATTGCATACCACAATGCAATCACATGAGGGCAGCGACAAAGGGCATGAAAGGTGGTTTCCTTCTCAATTCCACAGATAGGGCAATGAACATCAACTTCTAGGTTTATCACATTCTTACGTTCCCATGTAGGTCATGCACTATTCGAAGTGCGTCAAGCAAAAACACAAAGTTTAGGTGGTGCCAGGCTTCCCCAAATCTGCTTTCAGTACCCTCTCTCACCCCTGGGTGAGATGCTAGAGGATGATTGAGACTGCTGATAGAGTTCATCAAAGGCCATTTTATACGCACTACGAATAGAGAAATTTCCTGACGGCTCACACGCCCAGGTGATGAAGTCCACACTATCTGCAACGCGAAGTTTTAGTTTCAGGATCTTCGAAGCATCAAGGGGAAGGTATCGTCTGATCATTTCCTTCTTCCATGCACCATTCACGCCGGTCAAGTCTTACACCCACTTGAGGCGGCAGTGGCGGATCCAGGACCCAGGCCAAGGGGGCCTGGGCCTGGGGCGTGGAGAATAATCACAGGCTTGACTGTAGCATCTCAGGTACTGTAGTGACACTTTTGTGCATTTGTAGCAGGCCTGGGGCCTGGGGCTTGGCCCAATTTTAGCTCCGCCCCTGTGAGGCGGCATCTTCTTTTACATGAGATCACGTTGAAGTCCGGTCCCCTGAGTATCCACCTATCCCTCCAAATCCAAACTTGTGTCCCGTTACCAATCCGCCACAGTAGACCATTTTTCATTAGTTCCAGTCCATGGGTGATGCCTTGCCACGATGAAGACGGGTTCGAAGCAAACACCATGTCCTTGAGGCGCCCATTGGGGAAGTATTTGTCTTTCAGCAGCCGTGCACACAAGCTCTCAGGGTTCACAAATGAGACGCCAGGCTTGTCACGCAAGCAAAGCTTGATTGAACAGTCTGAAATCATGGAATCCATGGCGCCCAAACCTTTTGGTTTAATCATCTTTTCCCATGACTTCCCCTGCGTCCTCCTTTTCCCTTGTTGTGACCCGCACCCATAATTCCTACTCATCTCATTTAGACCATCACAAGACCAAAGGGTAGCTTGAAAATACTCATTATATACATTGGAATAGACCGTGCAATTGATTTAATGAGAGTTCCATTTCCACCATGAGATGGGCGTCCCCACAACATCATACGTTTTGATAATTTGGAGTGCAATTATGAAACTAGCCCTTAGTCATATGGCCATCTGGCATCGGTAAGACCAAGTACTTCTCTTCAAAATGTAAGTTATCCACCGACATTTCAGATGTGGCCTCTAATTGTTGGCCAATAGAGTAAGAGTTCGCAAACAAAATTAAACACTTTGCTGGGTTTAGAGATTGCCCCATAGCCAACTCATATGTGTTAAGCACACTTTTTTCATGTGCTGCAGCGTCTCTGTTTGCTTCAAAAAAATAGAAGTGTATCATCTGCAAAAAGAAGATGTCAGATTCCAGGAGCGCTCCGACAGATTTATTAGCCTTATATCAAAAATAGAGAAAGTACGTTTCGAAGATAGTTATAAAAAACGTCTTTTATATTATGAGACGGAGGGAGTATGTTGCACAAACTTACCGGTCTGAAATCGGTGAGCTTCACCGGGTTAGGATTTTTGGGATGAGCACATTAATAGTATCATTGACATAATCTGCCATGACACCATTGTGAAAGAAATCCCTAACCACTTTGATTACATCATCCTTAACAGTAGCCCAATTTATCTGAAAGAAAATGGCCGGAAACCACTAAGACCTTATTATAAGCCAAAACAAAGGAAGTAAGACAATATTGTCATTTTCGGTTGTAATTTCGTACACAAGATATGAAGCTGATTGGCTTGATTACCTTTCCGAAGTTTTCCTTGGACGACGATGGTGACAACGCTGGTGAAACTCCGATACCTGAAAAGACAGGGTGCAATCTGCAAAATGAGAAATTGCATCGATATTTGCAAATAACCTCACCTTCCATAGCCCTCTCTCTCTCTCTCCCTCTCTCTTCCCCCTCCCCTCCCTTCCCTTCCCACTGAGATCACTGCGCGAGCCACCCCCAGCCATGGCTCCACCGCCGCCGGCGACGATGCACTAGGGACGCTTCTCGATTCAGTCGCGCCCGATCCGGGTTCGTGCGTGCTATGTTCTCTTCTCTTTTTTCCCTTCCCCCCCTCGAAGTGAGCGATCTTGTGGCTGTAGATTAGTATCTGTTCTTCTTCCTCGCCTGAAAGAATGTTCTTGGCGTGGTGCTCGCGGGTCGCGAAAGACGCGATACTTATGGTTTGATTAGTGCCTCTGTGTACGAAAAGAGGGATTTTCCGGTTATTTTACTCATCTGTGTGGTGGAATCAGGTTTGGATTAGTCCGGAGGGGGAAGAAACATCGTAGATTGAACTCTGTTGAAGAGAGTCTGGTGGAGATGGCTTCGGAAATGGTGAAGGCGGCGACGAGCGAGAAGCTCAAGGAGATGGACTGGGCCAAGAACATCGAAATCTGCGAGCTCGTCGCTCAGGATCCGGGGTAATCTTGCCGTTCCCTTGCAGAATACCCCCTTGTTACGAAATCTTCAGTCATGCGTGTAGCATTGCAACTTCTTGCCAGTTCAAAGATTTAGTTTATGATTTTGCAACATATATTATATTATCTCCCTGTTCTCTTAAAAATAATTTTTTTATCCCCGTATTTTCTTTCGTGAAAGGTGAATCAATCTGAAGGAGCGATCGGTTCTTCTTGGCATGCTGATTTTTTTTAGACATCCATGGCTCTTAGGTTGCCATTTGGAATGACGGCGTTTGTTTCCTCGAATGATCCATTTTTCTCTCTCCCTGTTACTGTCACCAGGAAAGCGAAGGATGTGATCAAATCTATAAAGAAGTGTGTAGGAAGCAGGAGCAAGAATGCTCAACTTTATGCTGTCATGGTGAGTTATATGTGCCGAATTAGTCTCTTTGTGGCTTGGTTCTTCGACCAGCTGCGGTGTTTGGGGTTATAGATTAGTCATATGAACCTCTTAGTACTTCTTAATAAATATCTGGGACATGTAAGAAGAAAGTGATTATCTGCGCCTCTGCTATTGCAAAACAAAACTCAGCAAATCCTTTATTTGGTTTGGTGCAAACCACTGTTCAAGAAGGCGCTATTAGGCGCTCGCCTAGGCGCGCTTAAGCGCTGGGCGTTGGCATAGCGCCTCGCTTTGGCCCTAGGCGCTCAAAAAAGCGGCCGGCGAGGTCCTCCGGCGAGAAATCAGCCTCTCCGGCGAGGAATCAGCTTTCTGAGGTGAGAAATCAGTCTCCCCGGCGAGGATTCGACCTCCCCTGCGAGGATTCATCCTCGCCGACGAGGGATTCAACTGCCCCGACGACAAATCGAGCTTCTCCGGCGAGGGATTGAGCTTCTCCGGCGAGGGATCGAGCTTCTCCGACAAGGGACAGAGGAAGAGGGAGGGAGGCAGCCTCGTGCAACGAGACAGAAAGGACGAGGGGGGGAGGCGGCGTGAGGAGGAAACCTAAATTTCCTACCGACTGCAGCAGACGAGAGCTTTTAGTAGGAGGATATGAAGATGGGCCTATGGTTTAGTGGGCTAGCCCAGCCCATCTAGCTTATTTCTTCACGTTACAGTACTAACGCCTAATTGCGCCTAATTTCGCCTAATCACGCCTAAGCTAGAAAAGCGCAAGTAGGTGCCCAAACGCATAATTAGCGCCTAGCGCTTTTTTGAACTTTGGTGCAAACCAGCCTCCCTGGTGCCCTGATCACTGATTTTTTATAAAAGAGAACACAGAGGGCCCCTAATATGCTTTTGTCTGTGCGGTCAATTGTGTGATGTTAATCTATTTTTTTCTCATACTGTAACTAAATAACCTGTCATATCCCAAGAGAAAATTAGTAAATCCATTTTCATTTATAATCAACATCCATTTGCGGTGCTATTTCTTCCAGCTGTTAGAGATGCTCATGAATAACTGTGGAGAGCCTATCCACAAGCAGGTCATTGATAATGGGCTTCTTCCAATACTTGTCAAAATAGTGAAGAAAAAGGTGACTTCTTTTTCGCTTGTTGTTGGAGGACAGTTGTGTACCCTTACTAACTGATGTTGACATAACAAATACTCTTTTGTTTCAGACGGAATTGCCAGTTCGGGAAAAGATATTTCTTTTGTTAGATGCGACCCAAACATCCCTTGGTGGAGCTAAAGGAAAGTTCCCCCAGTACTATGAGGCGTATTATGAATTAGTGGTAGGTTAAAAAAATATTATCTATCTTGATTTCCTTTCCTTCTTCCATGTACTGCAACAAAATTGGATCGTGCAGAGTAGTATAAGGAATTTCATTACTGTAATATTTTCCCTGGACCGAGAGAAATACATGTGCTTATGAGGCATACTATTATTAACTTTTGAGTCCTTAAGTATGTTGCAATAATATCTGTTGGTCGTTCTATGATTTGTGCATTAACAACCTTACAAGTTACTACTCCAATATAGTCACTATGCAGTGATTATTTGAATATTAGTAGTTTTAAGTAGATAGTAGGAGCTGCTCTTTTTGGTATATAGCTGATATATGTTTTCATGTTCTTAGTCTGCTGGTGTGAAGTTCTCGAATTGTCCAAATGTTGTCATTACACAAGTACACAATCCTGTGCCAGAAGCAATAATCGAACCGAATAAGGACAATCTATCTAGCAGATCGAATGGTGTTCAACAGGAAGCTAACGTGCAGCCTGTTTCTGACACGAGGTATTTATGGGGTTGGTAGTAATCATTTCATCTGCAACCTGTATCCCATCTTTGAATATGCTTTAATTTTGTTTTGTGCCAGTATCTTAGTTTGATACATTTTTAAGCTTCTAATGAAGCTAACATGTTCGCATTCCAGTCTCTATGCTCAAAAATCCGTGACTAAACCTTTCATGCCTAAATAACTGAAATTATTTTTATTTCTAGTATAAACATGGCTCCTTCTGATGATAATTATAAGCATGTAAGTGTCATTGACACCTCTCACCATCCTGTGTCATTTTAGCAAAAGCAGATTTTACTGTTCATGTATTGTTCTTCTGGTTATTGTATATGGTGTTACCCAATGGTTTCAATTAGGACTAGGACATGTAAACACTTGGATGTCAAGGTGTGTTTGAGGGCTGTTACATTTCTGACTTGAGAAATCCATTTCTATCACTTAACTAAACCAGTTAGTTCTATTTGAGGTGCCACCTGTGTTTCGGCTGAGCTATCGTTGTTGACATTGCATGGTAGGAGCAAGTAACATGCTGTTTGACTATTCGTAGTTATGAGTAGCGCCCACATGGAGCAGCAAGGATCAATGTTCCAAATATCAGCCAGTTAATCGGCATCTCCGTCAGTTAATCGCTACTGGGTGGGTCACCGAATAGCCGATTAACTGATTTTTTGGCCGATTCACCTATTTATCCCTACCCAGCACCCGACTGATGTGGCACCAGTTAGCTATATCCTGAACATTGACAAGGATAAAAACACATGTTTCAACATGATATTATTCCAGATTTAGTAGCAGGAATACTTAGGGAGCAAGTACCAGTATGTATGGTCCTCTGTTACTTATTAACAAGATAATTCCTGTGATGCGACAAATATATTGTTTCCTGTTGTGATTATCTAATTGCCTTTTGCACCATCAGTTGTGTTGTTCTGACAGTGCACTTTTCTGTGTTTCAGTATAATTCGAAAAGCATCTAGTGTCATGGAAGTTCTAAGGGATGTACTAAATTCCATGGATCCTAGACATCCTGAGGTATATATTAACCATTACTTACATCCTCAACTATAGGTCTGACTGCAGCAGTTATTTTCTTCTGGGGAAATAATTTTGGTGGAATGCACTATGTTTCTTTTTGTAAAGATAAACCTACTGTGAACTCTTACATCAGTGTTTCTGTTCTGTAGGGAGCAACAGATGAGTTTGTGTTGGATCTTGTAGAGCAATGTACTTTTCAAAAGCAACGAATAATGCATCTGGTTATGACATCAAGGTAAGGGTTCAATTTTTGGTGCTGCTTATCCGTTTTCCCTGCTTCTTTCTATGCAAGTGTGGACATTTCCTTTTGAGTTTGCTCCTTCAGTATACTGTCATTGCATTGATGTGTTCATTGTTATAACTACTTGCTAGGGATGAAGTAGTGGTATCGCAATGTATAGAATTGAATGAAGAGCTGCAGAAGGTTCTTGTACGGCACGATACACTGCTTTCAGTTCACCCAACTACGACGACAGTACCATCTAATCTCAAGGAGGACGAGGAGGAAGAAGATGCTGAAAGTCTATACCGGAGGTATGATCTATCACTCTATTCCTTCATTGGTTGAAGTCAGGCCTTCTTACCAAATTTCCTGTCACCGGAGCAGACTGCGGAAGGGGAAGGCTTTATTGCAAGACCACATAGACGAGTCCATGCCATCGTTTCGATCTATACCCGTGGAGAAGATGCGCCGCCCGCTCACCATCCAGCCGCCTCTCCCTGACAGGAAACCCACTGCACTGAACATCCGCTCACCAGACCACCCGGAGGCGAGGCCTGACCCTGCTGTCTTGATTCCGCCGCCACCCGCCAAGCACGCCGAGAGGGAGAGGTTCTTCCGCGAGAAGAGCATGGACGGCGGCAACCTCCCTGGCCACCTCAGGGGCCTTTCATCGCAGAGCAGCCGGGATGGCAGCAGCTCGTGCAGCGGCAGCACGGATTACGGTGACTGAGGGGGCGGGCAGTGATTGGTATATACAGTTCTTTTTTTTTTTGCTCTTTATTAGTATGGATGCTCCTCTGGATGCTTGCCTGGCCGGCGATACATTGATCTGTTCAGAGAGGGGGAGGCCGCCTTGGCCTCAGCCTTCCTAGTTCCTACTGACACCCCTGTACACAGACTTGGTTGGCTTGATGATTCTTTTCCAGTTTCTTGCTTGTCCTCAGCTGACTGACATTGTTGTAGACAATTCGTCGGTGTTGTGCTGTCAGTTAGTCACTTATCAGTATTATAGTTAATCTGTTTTAGGCGAGAGATAATTTCATGGGTAACAAGTGGAGTTAGGGAGTGATCCACCATTCCATGAGACTTGCACTTGCCTCTGCTTTTGTATGCTTTGTTCTTTTGAGTTTTCTGTATCAGCAGTACTTCGTGTCAGAGGCTTGGCGTGCTCTCCACTGCTCAGATGCCTTTAGTCGGCGGTCAATGGAGTGGATCATGTCCACTGGAAAAGGCTACGCGCGTGAGCTATTAAGCATGTTGGATCTCTATGGCTCCTACCTCGTCAGTCATGGATCATGTTCACATCGTTCCTTACACATTCTTGCATCAAAGTTAGATTTTTTTTTTGTTAGGCCAACTCCAACGGACGTCCGTTTAGTCCGGACTATGTCCATTTGGGGTCGTCCTTTTCTGCATTTGGACTTTGAATTTAAACCAAAAAATATTAAAAGATAATTTGAAATGATATATATTACATTAACTTAAACGTCCATGTCCACAAAGTCATGGCTGAAATATTGAAAATAAACCTGAAATTTAAAAAAAATGAGAATAAACCTGAAATTATATTAAAAAAAAGAAACCCTAGACCGGGTCGCCCGTCGCTGCCGTGTTGTCCGTCTTCAATCGCCGCTGTCCTCCTCGTCGTCCATGGTGAGGTTGATGTACATGGTGGATGCCATAGGTAGGGTCGTCGTCCAACCATGGTGAGGTCGATGTACGTGGTGGCTGCCATAGGTGGGGTCATCGTCCAACCATGGTGAGGTCGATGTATGTGGTGGCTGCCATAGGTGGGCTGGCGGCCCTGTCGGTGGCTGCCGAAGTGGGGCGGGCCACGCCTACTCTGGCTGTGGCAGGGCCGGTAGCCCCGACTCGGCGGCCGCCCATGAGGAAGGCAATGATGGTGGGCTGCATGGCACCGTGGATGTCCACGTCCATGACTGCCCACCAACGTCGGGTTCAAGGTCACGATGGGGGGCTCCTCCATCACCTTCCCCTTGACCTCCAGCTTCGGTACGACGACGTTGTCGGCGGTCGACAGGGCCATCATGAAGTCGAGGCCCTCCCACTAGGCGTGGTCGTGCCCCGCACAGAGTCCATGAGCACCCTCCTCACCAGCTCCTCCTCCTCGACGGGCATGGTGGGAGGTGGTGGTGGCAGGGACGGCGAGGGGGAGGGTGTGGGAAAGCGCACGCGAACCCGCGTGCGGTCGTGTGACCGGGGCAGGCTGGGAGCATGCGCGCAGCTAGCAGAGCACGCCCGTGGAGGGCTCGGAGCACGACCAACAAAATAGGTTTGCCAATGCAGATCGTGCTTGTCCCGGAACAAGTGTCCCGCATGGGGGAATCCACGACGTACATGGACCTGTTGAGGAGGTCCGGAGGAAGGCGCGTGCGGCGGCGGTTAATCTCCACCAAGCGGGTGCGACCACTCGCCGGGATTGGCGGCACAGGCACCCCATTTGGGCTTACGTGCTAGTTGTTCGGGAGATGCACGTCGCTCCACTGCCTGTCTCTCAGTAGCGCAGGCAGATCTCCACCTTATATACGGCCACGCACGACGAGGCCGCCGACGGGGAGATGGAGAAGGCGGGCGGCAAGGTGGAGTGGGCGGCGACGCTCCCCGGTGACGTGGAGGATGAACATGCCTCATGGTCGTGCTTCCCATTCTTGTCGGGGATCCACTTCCACATCCCCATGGCAAGAGGCGGCGGCGGCGGGGAAGGGGGAGGGCGCGAGGGTGGAGCGACGGCCGGAGCTAGGGTTTGGGTGTCGAGGCTCGAGGAGGCAGTGATGGATGGAAGTGGAAGTGCACTGCCCGGTCCACGACTTCCACATTAAAAAGAACGGGCGCGGACAACTGGGCGGCTGAGTTGCGGGCCTCGTCGGGCGTGCAGACTAAATGGGACCGATGGAAAACAAGTGGACGGCCGACAGGCGGGCCCGGGGCAGACGAGGAGATAACACACGTGCGTTCGTCCAGTGTCCGTGTGGATGCAAATCCGTCCCAAATTTGCGCCGGATTTGGGTCGAGCCGGACACGAGCCGGATAGTATTTGCGGTTGCCGTTGCACGTTGGGCCTTGGATTATGTGAAGGAAATATGCCCTAGAGGCAATAATAAAGTTGTTATTTTATATTTCCTTATTTCATGATAAATATTTATTATTCATGCTAGAATTGTATTAACCAGAAACTTGATACATGTGTGGATACATAGACAAAACACCGTGTCCCTAGTAAGCCTCTACTAGACTAGCTCGTTAATCAAAGATGGTTAAGTTTCCTAACCATAGACATGTGTTGTCATTTGATGAACGGGATCGCATCATTAGGAGAATGATGTGATGGACAAGACCCATCCGTTAGCTTAGCATAATGATCGTTCAGTTTTATTGCTATTGCTTTCTTCATGTCAAATATATATTCCTTCGACTATGAGATTATGCAACTCCCGGATACTGCAGGAATGCCTTGTGTGCTATCAAACGTCACAATGTAACTGGGTGATTATAAAGATGCTCTACAGGTATCTCCGAAGGTGTTTGTTGAGTTGCCATAGGTCGAGATTAGGATTTGTCACTCTGAGTATCGGAGAGGTATCTCTGGGCCCTCTCGATAATACACATCATAAGCTTGCAAGCAAACGACTAAGGATTTAGTCACGAGGTGATGTGTTACGGAATGAGTAAAGAGACTTGCCGGTAACGAGATTGAACTTGGTATGAAGATACCGACGATCGAATCTCAGGCAAGTAACATACCAATGGACAAAGGGGAATTACGTATGTTGTCATAACGGTTTGACCGATAAAGATCTTCGTAGAATATGTAGGAGTTAATATGGGAATCCAGGTTCCGCTATTGGTTATTGATCTGAGAGGTGTCTCGGTCATGTCTACATAGTTCTCGAACCCGTAGGGTCTGCACGCTTAACGTTCGATGACGATATGATATTATATGAGTTATGTGATCTGGTGACCGAATGTTGTTTGGAGTCCCGAATGAGATCACAGACATGACGAGAAGTCTCGAAATGGTCGAGAGGTAAATATCGATATATATATGATGATGTTAGTCGGACACCGGAAGTGTTTCGGAGGGTACCAGGTACTTATCGGGTCACCGGAAAGGAGTTTCGGGCACCCCCGACAAAGATATGGGCCTTATGGGCCAAGAGAAAGAACACTTGTGGGCTGGTACGCCCCTATACAGGCCAGCCCTATGAGGAGGAGAAGGAAAGAGGGGAGAGCAAGGAAAGTGTGGAGTAGGACTCCCCCTTCCTTCCTTCTTCCTCCCTCTTTCCTTCCCCCTTGTTTATAGA
>NC_041393.1:435384644-435394604 GCF_002162155.2 Triticum dicoccoides | reverse complement strand
GCAAGGCAGGAGCCCTAGGGGCCGGCGGCCAGCCCTAGGGCGCACCTGGCTGCCTCCCCTCCCCTCCCACCTATATATTGAAGGAAATATGCCCCAGAGGCAATAATAAAGTTATTATTTATTTCCTTAGTTCGTGATAAATGTTTATTATTCATGCTAGAATTGTATTAACCGGAAACTTAGTACATGTGTGAATACATAGACAAAACATAGTGTCTCTAGAATGCCCCTACTTGTCTCGCTAGTTAATCAAAGATGGTTAAGTTTCCTAACCATAGACATGTGTTGTCATTTGATGAACGGGATCACATCATTAGGAGAATGATGTGATGGACATGACCCATCCGTTAGCTTAGCATTATGATCGTTACAGTTTCATTGCTACTGCTTTCTTCATGACTTATACATGTTCCTCAGACTATGAGATTATGCAACTCCCAAATGCCGGAGGAACACTTTGTGTGCTATCAAACATCCCAACATAAATGGGTGATTATAAAGATGCTCTACAAGTGTCTCCGAAGGTATTTGCTGGGTTGACATGGATCGAGATTAGGATTTGTCACTCCGTGTTTGAGAGAGGTATCTCTGGGCCCTCTCGGTAATGCTCATCACTATAAGCCTTGCAAGCAATGTGACTAATGAGTTAGTTGCGGGATGAAGTATTACGGAACAAGTAAAGATACTTGCCGGTAACGAGATTGAACTAGGTATGATGATACCGACAATCAAATCTCAGGCAAGTAACATACCGATGACAAAGGGAACAACGTATGTTGTTATGCGGTTTGACTGATAAAGATCTTCATAGAATATGTAGGAGCCAATATGAGAATCCAGGTTTCACTATTGGTTATTGATCAGAAATGTGTCTCGGTCATGTCTACATAGTTCTCGAACCCGTAGGGTCCTCACGCTTAACGTTCGATGACGATATGTATTATGAGTTATGTATTTTGATGACCGAAGTTTTTTCGGAGTCCCGGATGAGATCACGGACATGACGAGGAGTCTCGAAATGGTCAAGACATAAAGATTGATGTATTGGACTATGTTATTCGGACATCGGAAGTGTTCCGAGTGGTTTTGGGTAAAAACAGAGTGCCGGAGGGGTTACCGGACCCCCCCAGGGGAACTAATGGGCCACCATGGGCCTTAGTGGAGAGAGAGGAGGGCGGTGCCCCCCCCCCTTTAGCAGTCCGAATTGGACAAGGGAAGAGGGCGGCGCCCCCTTTCCTACTCCCTCTCCCTCTCCTTCCTTCCCCCTCTCTTCCTTGTAGAGGAATCCTGAAGGAAATATGCCCTAGAGGAAATAATAAAGTTATTATTTGTTTCCTTAATTCATGATAAAATGTTTATTATTCATGCTAGAATTGTATTAACCGAAAACTTAGTACATATGTGAATACATAGACAAAAACATATAGTCCCTAGTATGCCTCTACTTGACTAGCTCGTTAATCAAAGATGGTTATGTATCCTAACCATAGACATGTGTTGTCATTTGATTAATGGGATCACATGATTAGGAGAATGATGTGATGGACATGACCCATCCGTTAGCTTCGCATTATGATCGTGTCAGTTTCATTGCTACTGCTTTCTCCATGACTTATACAAGTTCCCCAGACTATGAGATTATGCAACTCCCGAATACTGGAGGAACACTTTGTGTGCTACCAAACATCACAACGTAAAAGGGTGATTATAAAGGTGCTCTACAAGTGTCTCCGAAGGTGTTTGTTGGGTTGGCATAGATCGAGATTAGGATTTGTCACTCCATGTTTCAGAGAGGTATCTCTGGGCCCTCTCGGTAATACTCATCACTATAAGCCTTGCAAGCATCGTGACTAATGAGTTAGTTGCGGGATGAAGTATTACAAAACGAGTAAAGAGACTTGCCGGTAACGAGGTTGAACTAGGTATGATGATACCGACGATCGAATCTCGGGCAAGTAACATACCGATGACAAAGGGAACAACGTATGTTGCGGTTTGACTGATAAAGATCTTCGTAGAATATGTAGGAACCAATATGAGCATCCGGGTTCCGCTATTGGTTATTAACCAGAGACGTGTCTCGGTCATGTCTACATAGTTCTCGAACCCGTAGGGTCCGCACGCTTAACGTTCGATGACGATTGGTATTATGAGTTTATGTGATTTGATGTACCAAAGGTTGTTGGAGTCCCGGATGTGATCACGGACATGACGAGGAGTCTCGAAATGGTCGAGACATAAAGATTGATATATTGGACGGCTATGTTCGGACACCGGAAGTTCTCCGGGGAAGTTTCGGATAAAACCGGAGTGCCAGAGGGTTATCGCAACCCCCGAGGGAACTAATGGCCCTCGATGGGCCTTAGTGGAGAGAGAGAGAGAGAGAGGGGCGGCCAGGGCAAGCCGTGCGCCCCCTCCCCCTTGAGTACGAATAGGACAAGGAGGGGGGCGCCCCCCTTTCCTTCCCCCTCTCCCTCTCCTTCCTTCCCCCTCTCTCCTTTTTGGTGGAAACCTACTAGGATTTGGAGTCCTAGTAGGATTCCCCTCTTGGGGGCGCGCCAAGGAGGGCCGGCCGGCCTCCCCTCCCCTCCTTTATATACAGGGGAGGGGGGCACCCCATAGACACACAAGTTGATCTTTTAACCATGTGCGGTGCCCCCCTCCACAGTTTTCCACCTCGGTCATATCGTCGTAGTGCTTAGGCGAAGCCCTGCACCGGTAACTTCATCATCACCGTCACCATGCCGTCGTGCTGACGGAACTCTCCCTCGGCCTCAACTGGATCTAGAGTTCAAGGGACGTCATCGAGCTGAACGTGTGCAGATCGCGGAGGTACTGTGCATTCGGTACTTGATCGGTTGGATCACGAAGACGTTCAACTACATCAACCGCGTTACATAACACTTCCACTTTCGGTCTACGAGGGTACATGGACACACTCTCCCCTCATTGCTATGCATCGCCTAGATAGATCTTGCGTGATCATAGGATTTTTTTTGAAATTACTGCGTTCCCCAACAAATCCTACTAGGACTAGTAGTCCTAGTAGGACTCCCTCTCCTTGGGCGCGCCCCTAGGGCCGGCCGGCCTCCCCCTCCCTCCTTTATATACGGGGGCAGGGGGCACGCTAGTGAAGGAAATATGCCCTAGAGGCAATAATAAAGTTATTATTTATTTCCTCGTATCATGATAAATGTTTATTATTCATGCTAGAATTGTATTACCCGGAAACATAATACATGTGTGAATACATAGACAAACATAGTGTCACTAGTATGCCTCTACTTGACTAGCTCATTGATCAAAGATGGTTGAGTTTCCTAACCATGGATATGAGTTATCATTTGATCAGTGGGATCACATCATTAGAAGAATGATGTGGTTGACTCGACCCATTTCGTTAGCTTAGCACTTGATCGTTTAGTATGTTGCTATTGCTTTCTTCATGACTTATACATGTTCCTATGACTGAGATTATGCAACTCCCGTTTACCGGAGGAACACTTTGTGTGCTACCAAACGTCACAACGTAACTGGGTGATTATAAAGGTGCTCTACAGGTGTCTCCGAAGGTACTTGTTGGGTTGGCGTATTTCGAGATTAGGACTTGTCACTCCGATTGTCGGAGAGGTATCTTTGGGACCACTCGGTAATGCACATCACTATAAGCCTTGCAAGCATTGCAACTAATAAGTTAGTTGCGGGATGATGTATTACAGAACGACTAAAGAGACTTGCCAGTAACGAGATTGAACTAGGTATTGAGATACCGACGATCGAATCTCGGGCAAGTAACATACCGATGACAAAGGGGACAACGTATGTTGTTATGTGGTTTGACCGATAAAGATCTTTGTAGAATATGTAGGAGCCAATATGGGCATCCAGGTTCCGCTATTGGTTATTGACCAGAGAGATGTCTCGGTCATGTCTACATAGTTCTCGAACCCGTAGGGTCCGCACGCTTAACGTTCGTTGACAATATAGTATTATATGAGTTATGTATGTTGGTGACCGAATGTTGTTCGGATTCCCGGATGAGATCACGGACATGACGAGGTACTCTGGAATGGTCCGGAGATGAAGTTTAATATATGGGATAATGTTGTTTGGTCTCCGGAAGGGTTCTGGAATTCACCGGAAGGGGTTCCGGATGTTTCCCGAAATGTTTGGGTACGAGAACACGTTATTTGGGCCAAAGGGGAAAGTCCACAAGGTTTTTGGAAAGCGCAAAAGGAATTTTTGCGGAGTCCAGGGGCCAGACGCCAGGGTCCCTGGCGTCTGGGTCCAGACACCGGGAACCCTGGCTTCTGGCCCTGGAGTCCGAGAAGGACTCTTGCCTTTCGGGTGAAACCGACTTTGTGGAGGCTTTTACTCCAAGTTTCGACCCCAGGGCTCAACATATAAATAGAGGGGCAGGGCTAGCACCAAAGAGACATCAAGAAACACCAAGCCGTGTGCCCGCAACCCCGTCCCCTCTAGTTTATCCTCCGTCATAGTTTCCGTAGTGCTTAGGCGAAGCCTTGCGGAGATTGTTCTTCACCAACACCGTCACCACGCCATCGTGCTGCCGGAACTCATCTACTACTTCGCCCGTCTTGCTGGATCGAGAAGGCGAGGACGTCATCGAGCTGAACATGTGCAGAACTCGGAGGTGCCGTGCGTTCGGTACTTGGATCGGTCGGATCGTGAAGACATACGACTACATCAACCGCATTGATAAACGCTTCCGCTTAGCAATCTTCAGGGGTATGAAGATACACTCCCCCTCTCGTTGCTATGCATCACCATGATCTTGCGTGTGCATAGGAATTTTTTTGAAATTACTACGTTCCCCAACACCTAGAACACACAAGTTTCTCTTAACCGTGTGCGGTGCCCCCCTCCATAGTTACACACCTCGATCATACCATCGTAGTGCTTAGGCGAAGCCCTGCGCCGGTAACATCATCATCACCGTCGCCACGCCGTCGTGCTGACGGAACTCACCCTCGTCCTCAACTAGATCAAGAGCACGAGGGACGTCATCGAGCTGAACGTGTGCTGAACGCGGAGATGTCGTACGTTCGGTACTTGGATCGGTTGGATGGAAGAAGTTTGACTACATCAACCGTGTTACTAAACGCTTCCGCTTTCGGTCTACAAGGGTACGTGGACACACTCTCCCATCTCATTGCTATGCATGTCCTAGATAGATCTTGCGTGATCGTAGGATTTTTTTTGAAATTACCGCGTTCCCCAACATATATATGTGGGGAGGGGGCGTCACATAAGAGGACACAACATTTTCTTAGCCGTGTGCGGCGCCCCTGTCCACCGTTTACTTCCTCGGTCATATTTTCGTATTGCTTAGGCGAAGCCCTACGGAGATCACATCACCATCACCGTCACCACGCCGTCGTGCTGACGGAACTCATCTATTACCTCGCCGTCTTGCTGGATCAAGAAGACGGAGACGTCACCGAGTTGAACTTGTGCAGAATGCGGAGGTGCCGTGCGTTTGATACTAGATCGGTTGGAGCGCGAAGAAAGGTCGACTACATCAACCGCGTTGTGAAACGTTTCCGCTTACGGTCTACGAGGGTACGTAGACACACTCTCCCCTCTCGTTGGTATGCATATCCATGGATAGATAATTGCATGCTACATTCCCCAACAGTGGCATCATGAGCCAGGTCTATGCATAGATGATATGCACGAGTAGAACACAAAGAGTTGTGGGCGGTGATCGTCATACTGCTTACCACCAATGTCTTATTTAGATCCGGCGGTATTGTTGGATGAAGCGGCCCAGACCAACCTTACATGACCATGTTCATGAGACCGATTCCATCGACAGACATACAACTAGTTTTGCATAAAGGTGGCAGGCGGGTGTCTGTTTCTCCTACTTTAGTTGAATCAAATTTGACTGCGGTCGGTCCTTGTTGAAGGTTAAAGCAGCAAACTTGGTAAATCACCGTTGTGGTTTTGATGCGTATGTAAGAACGGTTCTTGGTCGAAGCCCCTAGCAGCCACGAAAAACTTGCAACAACAAAGTAGAGGACGTCTAACTTATTTTTGCAGGGCATGTTGTGATGTGATATGGTCAAGACATGATGTGATATATGTAATTGTATGATATGATCATGTTTTGTAAAAGTTATCGGCAACCGGCATGAGCCTTATGGTTGTCTCTTTATTGTATGAAATGCAAACGCCATGTAATTGCTTTACTTTATCACCATGCGTTAGCGATAGTTGTAGAAGCAATAGTTGGCGATGACCACGACACAACGATGGAGATCAAGGTGTCGAGCCGTTGACGATGGAGATCATGACGATGCTTTGGAGATGGAGATCAAAAGCACAAGATGATGATGGCCATATCATGTCACATATTTTTGATTGCATGTGATGTTTATCCTTTACGCATCTTATTTTTCTTAGAACGGCGGTATCATTATAAGATGATCCCTTCACTAAATTTCAAGGTAAAAGTGTTCTCCCTGAGTATGCACCGCTGTGACAGTTCGTTGTGTTGAGACACCACGTGATGATCGGGTGTGATAGATTATACGTTCACATACAACGGATGCAAGATAGTTTTGCACATGTGGAATACTCGGGTTAAACTTGACGAGTCTAGCATGTACAAATATGGCCTCAGAACACTGGAGACTGAAAGGTCAAACGTGAATCATATAGTAGATATGATCAACATAGATATGTTTGCCATTGATGACTACTGATACGCCTCCAACGTATCTATAATTTTTGATTGCTCCATGCTACTTTACCTACTGTTTTGGATTATATTGGGCTTTATTTTCCACTTTTATATTATTTTTGGGACTAACCTATTAACCGGAGGCCCAACCCAGAATTGCTGTTTTTTGCCTTTTTCAGTATTTCAAAGAAACAGAATATCAAACGGAGTCCAAACGGAATCAAACCTTCGGGAGCGTGATTTTCTCATCAGATAAGACCCAGGAGTCTTGGACCCTCCGTCAAGAAAGCCACGAGGCGGTCACGAGGGTGGAGGGTGCCCCCCCTGGGCGCACCCCCTACCTCGTGGGCCCCTCGAAGCTCCACCGACGTACTCCTTCCTCCTATATATACCTACGTATCCCCAAACGATCAGAACAGGAGCCAAAAACCTAATTCCACCGCCACAACCTTCTGTATCCACGAGATCCCATCTTGGGGCCTATTCCGGAGCTCCGCCAAAGGGGGCATCCACCACGGAGGGCTTCTACATCAACACCATAGCCCCTCCGATGAAGTGTGAGTAGTTTACTTAAGACCTTCGGGTCCATAGCTAGTAGCTAGATGGCTTCTTCTCTCTTTTTGGATCTCAATACAATGTTCTCCCCCTCTCTCGTGGAGATCTATTTGATGTAATCTTCTTTTTGCGGTGTGTTTGTTGAGACCGATGAATTGTGGGTTTATGATCCAGTATTATCTATGGAAAATATTTGATTCTTCTCTAAATTCTTTTATGTATGATTGAGTTATCTTTGCAAGTCTCTTCGAATTATCCTTTTTGGTTTGGCCAACTAGATTGGTAGTTCTTGCAATGGGAGAAGTGCTTAGCTTTGGGTTCAATCTTGCGGTGTCCTTATCCAGTGACAGAAAGGGTTGCAAGGCACGTATTCTATTGTTGCCATCGAGGATAACAAGATGGTTTTTTTTTTATCATATTGCATGAATTTATCCCTCTACATCATGTCATCTTGCTTAAGGCGTTACTCTATTTTTACTTAATACTCTAGATGCATGCTGGATAGCGGTCGATGAGTGGAGTAATAGTAGTAGATGCATAATCATTTCGATCTACTTGTCTTGGACGTGATGCCTATATACATGATCATTGCCTAGATATACTCATAACTATGCTCAATTCTGTCAATTGCTCAACAATAATTTGTTCACCCACCGTAGAATACTTATGCTCTTGAGAGAAGCCACTAGTGAAACCTATGGCCCCCGGGTCTATTCTCATCATATCAATCTCTATCACTTTATTTACTTGCTTTGTTTTTACTTTGCCTTTACTTTTCACTTTGCATCTATCTATCAAAAATACCAAAAATGTTATTTATCATCTCTATCAGATCTCACTTTCGTAAGTGACCGGGAAGGGATTGACAACCCCTAAGCGCGTTGGTTGCGAGTTGCTATCGTTTTGTGTAGGTACGAGGGACTTGTGCGTGGTCTCCTACTGGATTGATACCTTGGTTCTAAAAAACTGATGGAAATACCTACGCTACTTTGCTGCATCATCCTCTCCTCTTCGGGGAAATCCAACGCAGTGCTCAAGAGGTAGCAAGAAGAATTTCTGGCGCCGTTGCCGGGGAGGCTCACGCAAGCAAGTCAACAATACCAAGTACCCATCGCAATCCCTATCTCTCGCATTACATTATTTGCCATTTGCCTCTCGTTTTCCTCTCCCCCACTTCACCCTTGCCGTTTTATTTGCCCTCTCTTTCCCAATCTCCTCCTCTCTTTCCCGTTTGCCTTTTTCCCGTTGCCTTTCTGTTTGCTTGTGTGTTGAATTACTTGTTGCCATGGTGCAAGATAATACCAAAGTGTGTGATTTCTCGAATACCAATAATAATGATTTCCTTAGTACTCCGATTGCTCCTCTTAATAATGATGAGTCTTGTGAAATCAATACCGCTTTGCTGAATCTTGTTATGAAAGATCAATTCACCGGCCTTCCTAGTGAAGATGCCGCTACTCATCTAAACAATTTTGTTGATTTGTGTGATATGCAAAATAAGAAATATACGGATAACAATATTGTCAAATTGAAGTTATTTCCGTTTTCGCTTAGAGATCGTGCTAAAGTTTGGTTTTCATCTTTGCCTAAAAATAGTATTGATTCTTGGAACAAGTGCAAAGATGCTTTTATCTCTAAGTATTTTCCTCCCGCTAAGTTTATCACTCTTAGGAACGATATCATGAATTTTAAGCAACTTGATCATGAGCATGTTGCCCAATCTTGGGAAAGAATGAAATTAATGCTTCGCAATTGCCCTACTCATGGTTTGAATGTATGGATGATCATACAAAATTTTTATGCCGGAGAATTTTGCTTCTAGAAATCTTTTAGATTCGGCCGCGGGAGGCACGTTTATGGAAATTACGTTAGGGGATGCTACCAAATTGCTTGATAATATTATGGCTAATTATTCTCAATGGCACATCAAAAGATCTTCTAGTAAAAAAGTGCATGCTATAGAAGAAATCAATGTTTTAAGTGAAAAGATGGATGAACTTATGAAGATGTTTGCTCCTAAAAATACTCATCTTGATCCCAATGATATGCCTTTATCTACTTTGCTTGAGAATAATAATGAATCTTTGGATGTAAATTTTGTTGGTAGGAATAGTTTTGGAAACAACGCGTATAGAGGGAATTTTAATCCTAGGCCTTATCCTAGTAATCCTTCTAAGGATTATGGAAATTCCTACAACAACTCTTATGGAAATTTTAATAAGATGCCCTATGAATTTGAGAGTAGTGTTAAAGAGTTTATGAATTCACAAAAGAATTTTAATGCTTTGCTTGAAGAGAAATTGCTTAAAGTTGATGATTTGGCTAGGAACGTTGATAGAATTTATCTTGAAATTGATTCTTTAAAGCTTAGATCTATTCCTCCTAAGCATGATATCAATGAGTCTCTCAAAGCCATGAGAATTTCCATTGATGAGTGCAAGGAAAGAACCGCTAGGATGCGTGCTTCCAAAGATGCCTTTATTAAAGCGTGTTCTTCCAATTCCTATGAAAATCAAGATGAAGATCTAAAAGTTATTGATGTGTCCCCTATTAAATCTTTGTTTTGAAATATGAATCTTGATGAAACTGAATATGATCTTCCTTTACCTAGAAGGCGTTCTAAGAATTCGGAGTTTCTAGATCTTGATGATGAAATTGATGAAAGTGGGATTGAAAGAAATAAAAACCTAGATGTT
>NC_041393.1:435346657-435384200 GCF_002162155.2 Triticum dicoccoides | reverse complement strand
TGTGTCCCCCATTAAATCTTTGTTTTGCAATATGAATCTTGATGAAACTGAATATGATCTTCCTTTACCTAGAAGGCGTTCTAAGAATTCGGAGTTTCTAGATCTTGATGATGAAATTGATGAAAGTGGGATTGAAAGAAATAAAAACCTAGATGTTGCTAAACCCACTATTTTGGATCTCAAGGAATTTAATTATGAAAATTGCTCTTTGATTGGTTGTATTTCCTTGTTGCAATCCGTGCTAGATTCTCCTCATGCTTATAGCCAAAATAAGGCCTTTACCGAACACATTGTTGATGCCTTGATGCAATCTTATGAAGAAAAACTTGAGTTGAAAGTATCTATCCCTAGAAAACTCTATGATGAGTGGGAACCTACTATTAAAATTAAAATTAAAAATTATGAGTTTCATGCTTTGTGTGATTTGGGTGCTAGTGTCTCTACTATTCCCAAAGCTTTGTGTGATTTGCTAGATTTCCGTGATTTTGATGATTGCTCTCTAAACTTGCATCTTGCGGATTCCACTATTAAAAAACCTATGGAAAGAATCAATGATGTTCTTATTGTTGCAAATAGGAATTATGTGCCCGTAGATTTTATCATTCTTGATATAGATTGCAATCCTTCATGTCTTATTATTCTTGGTAGACCTTTCCTTAGAACGATTGGTGCAATTATTGATATGAAGGAAGGGAATATTAGATTCCAATTTCCCTTAAAGAAGGGTATGGAACACTTCCCTAGAAATAAAATAAAATTACCATATGAATCTATCATGAGAGTCACTTATGGATTGGCCTACCAAAGATGGCAATACCTAGATCTATCCCTGCTTTTATGCCTAGCTAGGGGCGTTAAACGATAGCGCTTGTTGGGAGGCAACCCAATTTTATTTTGTGTTTTTTTGTTTGTGCTTCTGTTTAGGAATAAATAATCCATCTAGCTTCTATTTGGATGTGGTTTTATCTTTTAATTAGTGTTTGTGCCAAGTAAAACCTATAGGATAACCTACGATGATAGTTGATTTGATTCTGCTGAAAAACAGAAACTTTGCGCGCACGAATATAGTTATGTTAAATCATAGGAACGTGCTTTTGCGTTGATTCTTTTTGATTCTGTTAAATAA
Organism: Triticum dicoccoides; assembly: GCF_002162155.2. Taxonomy (NCBI): domain Eukaryota; kingdom Viridiplantae; phylum Streptophyta; class Magnoliopsida; order Poales; family Poaceae; genus Triticum; species Triticum dicoccoides. Next base: position 435,383,074 of record NC_041393.1, on the reverse strand, counting down.
ACAAATTGTCCAGGACCTCCTATTTTGGTAGAATTTTTAGAGTTCCAGAAGTTTGCGTTAGTTACAGATTGCTACAGACTTCTCTGTTTTTGACAGATTCTGTTTTACATGTGTTGTTTGCTTATTTTGATGAATCTATGGCTAGTAAAATATTTTATAATCCATAGAGAAGTTGGAATACAGTAGGTTTAACACCAATATAAATAAAGAATGAGTTCATTACAGTACCTTGAAGTAGTCTTTTGTTTTCTTTCTCTAACGGAGCTCACGAGATTTTTGTTGAGTTTTGTGTTGTGAAGTTTTCAAGTTTTGGGTGAATTCTTTTGAAGGATTATGGAACAAGAAGTGGCAAGAGCCTAAGCTTGGGTATGCCCATGGAACCCCCAAGATAATCCAAGTACACCAAAAAGTCAAAGCTTGGGGATGCCCCGGAATGCATCCCCTCTTTCGTCCACTTCCATCGGTAATTTACTTGGAGCTATATTTTTATTCACCACATCATATGTGTTTTGCTTGGAGCATCTTGTATTATTTGCGTCTTTGCTTGTTAGTTTACCACATTCATCCTTGCTGTACACACCTTTTGAGAGAGCCATACATGAATTGGAATTTGTTAGAACACTCTATGTGCTTCACTTATATCTTTTGAGCTTGATAGTTTTGCTCATAGTACTTCATTTATATCTTTTGAGCGTGATAATTTTTTGCTCTAGTGCTTCACTTATACCCTTTAGAGCATGGTGGTGGATTTGTTTTAAATAAACTATTGATCTCTCATGCTTCACTTAGATTATTTTGAGAGTCGTTAATAGCATGGTAATTTGCTTAATGTTAATATACTTGGTGTTCAAGATATGTGAAACTTTCTTTTGAGTGCGTTGAATACTAAGATAAGTTTGATGCTTGATAATTGTTTTGAGATATGGAGGTGATAATATTAAAGTCATGCTAGTTGGGTGATTATGAATTCAAAGAATGCTTGTGTTTAAGTTTGCAAGTCCCGTAGCATGCACTTATGGTTAAAGTTGTGTAACAAATTTGAAACATGAAGTGTACCTGGCTTGTGCATCCTTATGAGTGGCGGTCGGGGACGAGCGATGGTATTTTCCTACCAATCTATCCCCCTAGGAGCATGCGCGTAGTACTTGATTTTTGATGACTTCTAAATTTTTGCAATAAGTATATGAGTTCTTTTGACTAATGTTGAGTCCATGGATTATACGCACTCTCACCTTTCCGCCTTTGCTAGCCTCTTTGGTACTGTGCATTGCCCTTTCTCACCTTGAGAGTTGGTGCAAACTTCGCCGGTGCATCCAAACCCTGTGATACGATACGCTCTATCACACATAAACCTCCTTATATCTTCCTCAACACAGTCACTATACCTACCTATTATGGCATTTCCATAGCCATTCCGAGATATATTGCCATGCAACTCCCACCATCATCATCATGACATACATTACTTTTGTCATATTGCCATTGCATGATCATGTAGTTGACATCGTATTTGTGGCAAGGACACCATGCATTATTTTTCATACATGTCACTCTTAATTCATTGCACCATCCCGGTACACCGTCGGAGGCATTCATATAGAGTCATATCTTGTTCTAAGTTTCGAGTTGTAATCCTTATGTTGTAATCAATAGAAGTGTGATGATCATCATTATTAGAGCATTGCCCAAATAAAAAGAAAAGAGAAAGTCGAAAAAAGGCCCAAAAAAAAGAAAAGAAAAGGGCAATGCTACTATCTCTTTTTCCACACTTGTGCTTCAAAGTAGCACCTTGTTCTTCATGTAGTGAGTCTCATATATTGCGCTTAAAAGTAGCACCTTGTTCTTCATGTAGTGAGTCTCATAAGTTGTCTTTTTATACTACTGGGAATTTTCCATTATAGAACTTGGCTTGTATATTCCTACGATGGGCTTCCTCAAATGCCCCAGGTCTTCATGAGCAAGCAAGTTGGATGCACACCCACTAGTTTTCTTTTGTTGAGCATTCATAGCTCTAGTGCATCCATTGAATGGAAATCCCTACTCCTCATGTTGACATCAATTGATGGGCATCTCCATAGCCCGTTGATTAGCCTCGTCAATGTGAGACTTTCTCCTTTTTTGTCTTCTCCATACAATCCCCATCATCATATTCTATTCCACCCATAGTGCTATATCCATGGCTCACGCTCATGTATTGCGTGAAGGTTGAAAAACTTTGAGATTATTTAAGTATGAAACAATTGCTTGGCTTGTCATCGGGGGTGTAGAAGTTGGGAACATCTTTGTGTGACGAAAATGAAGCATAGCCTAACTATATGATTTTGTAGGGATGAACTTTCTTTTGCCATGTTATTTTGAGAAGACATGATTGCTTTGATTAGTATGCTTGCAGTATTATTATTTTTGTGTCAATATGAACTTTTGTCTTGAATCTTTCGGATCTGAATATTCATATCACAATTAAGAAGTTTTACATTGAAATTATGCCAAAGTATCACTCCGCATCAAAAATTCTTTTTTATCATTTACCTACTCGAGGATGAGCAGGAATTAAGCTTGGGGATGCCTGATACGTCTCCAACGTATCTATAATTTTTGATTGCTCCATGCTACTTTACCTACTGTTTTGGACTATATTGGGTTTTATTTTCCACTTTTATATTATTTTTGGGACTAACCTATTAACCGGAGGCCCAGCCCAGAATTGCTGTTTTTTGCCTTTTTCAGTATTTCGAAGAAACAAAATATCAAACGGAGTCCAAACGGAATGAAACCTTCGGGAGCGTGATTTTCTCATCAGATAAGACCCAGGAGACTTGGACCCTCCGTCAAGAAAGCCACGAGGCGGTCACGAGGGTGGAAGGCGCCCCCCTGGGCGCGCCCCCTACCTCGTGGGCCCCTCGAAGCTCCACCGACGTACTCCTTCCTCCTATATATACCAACGTATCCCCAAACGATCAGAACAGGAGCCAAAAACCCAATTCCACCGCCGCAACCTTCTGTACCCATGAGATCCCATCTTGGGGCCTGTTTCGGAGCTCCGCCGGAGGGGGCATCCACCATGGAGGGCTTCTACATCAACACCATAGCCCCTCCGATGAAGTGCGAGTAGTTTACTTCAGACCTTCGGGTCCATAGCTAGTAGCTAGATGGCTTCTTCTCTCTTTTCGGATCTCAATACAATGTTCTCCCCCTCTCTCGTGGAGATCTATTCGATGTAATCTTCTTTTTGTGATGTGTTTGTTGAGACCGATGAATTCTTTTATGTATGATTGAGTTATCTTTGCAAGTCTCTTCGAATTATCCTTTTTGGTTTGGCCAACTAGATTGGTAGTTCTTGCAATGGGAGAAGTGCTTAGCTTTGGGTTCAATCTTGCGGTGTCCTTACCCAGTGACAGAAAGGGTTGCAAGGCCGTATTCTATTGTTGCCATCGAGGATAACAAGATGGGGTTTTTATCATATTGCATGAATTTATCCCTCTACATTATGTCATCTTGCTTAAGGCGTTACTATGTTTTTACTTAATACTCTAGATGCATGCTGAATATCGGTCGATGAGTGGAGTAATAGTAGTAGATGCAGAATCGTTTCGATCTACTTGTCTTGGACGTGATGCCTATATACATGATCATTGTCTAGATATACTCATAACTATGCTCAATTCTGTCAGTTGCTCAACAGTAATTTGTTCACCCACCGTAGAATACTTATGCTTTTGAGAGAAGCCACTAGTGAAACCTATGGCCCCCGGATCTATTCTCATCATATCAATCTCTATCACTTTATTTACTTGCTTTGTTTTTACTTTGCCTTTTACTTTTCACTTTGCATCTATCTATCAAAAATACCAAAAATATTATTTATCATCTCTATCAGATCTCACTTTCGTAAGTGACCGTGAAGGGATTGACAACCCCTAAGCGCGTTGGTTGGGAGTTGCTATCGTTTTGTGTAGGTACGAGGGACTTGTGCGTGGTCTCCTACTGGATTGATACCTTGGTTCTCAAAAACTGAGGGAAATACTTACGCTACTTTGCTGCATCATCCTCTCCTCTTCGGGGAAATCCAACGCAGTGCTCAAGAGGTAGCAACTACCCCATCTCACATGATGATCGGACATGAGTTAGTTGATTTGGAGCACGTTACACTTAGATGACTCGAGGGATGTCAGTTTAATTGGGAGTTCTTAAGTAATTTAATTAATTGAACTTAGTTTACCACGAACTTAATCCTGATAGTATTTGCAAATTATGTTGTAGATCAATATCTCACGTTGTAGCTCCCCTATGTTTTTTGATATATTCCTAGAGAAAACTAAGTTGAAAGATGATAGTAGCAATGATGCGGACTGGGTCCGTGATCTGAGGATTATCCTCATTGCCGCACAGAAGAATTATGTCCTTTATGCAATGCTAGGTGACAAACCTATTGCAGGAGCAGATGCAGACGTTATGAACGTTTGGCAAGCTCGATGTGATGACTACTTGATAGTTTAGTGCAACATGCTTTACGGCTTAGAACCGAGACTTGACATGTCAAACTAATAGTGCCAAACCCAAAGTTCTTTTTTTTATGATGGCCCTAACATTTCCCTTATTGAGCATATGGGAAGTCCAATTCATTTTCAGTGCATGCAATCAAGGGATCCGAATATACTTGGAGACCATCTTGATTCTCCAAGTGCCATGAGCTTTGCTATGTCTTCGACATTTGGTTCTCTCTACTTCGTTCTAAACACGTTGACCACTGCAAATAGCAAATCTCACCATGGCTTCAAGGCATGTGCTCTCGGACATCTGGAGGTACTAATCCTGTTGGTTTGTGGTTGTGCCATACACAAGCATCATTAGAGCATACATGCACTTTTGAAGGCCAGAGAACCTAATGGGGTCAAAGGCACCCTTTTCAGCTTTTAGTAATCATCATAAGCCCTAACATTTGTCGTTGCATCGACGTGGAAAATAGGGGTCAAATAGCGCATCGGGGGTAAAGTAGTCCTTGTAGAGATCAACACGCCCCGTGCCCGCTGCCGATTCAACAGTCAATGTCCCTTTGTTGAACCCTTGAAGTTAAGAAAGCACACTCCATTTCTTCAAGAATCGTCATCATCACCGCCATTTCATCATCATCTTGGTCATAGTCATCCGACAAAGAAGAATCCATGAACTCGGCGTAGAAGTACTCGTCGTTAGCATCCACCGTGTTTGCTTCAAAATACAAAACGAGTACATAAAAGAATTGCACTATTGCACTGAACACTTACCAGGCACGGTCCGCCATGCACTGCGTCGGTAGGGGCGGGGTCTTGGTGGAGAGGCGGTTTGGTGGGGCGGCGGAGGTCCGGCAAGGCCCGCACGGCTCCGAGGGGGTACAACATCAACGTCAGTCTCGAGGAGCGTGGATAGAAAGTGGAGGTAGGACGAATTGTAAAAAAAAATGCAGGCTCTAAACATGGTTTTGGGTGGGATAGGGTGTCAGAGTACAACATAAAGAACATCCAAACTCCCCCAAAGTTCCCCAGTTTGGGGATGGCCAATGAGATTTCAAACGCTCCGGGTCAAAATGGGCCACGTTGGAGGCCTAAAAATGTTAGGACGTCTAGTCCAGACATTTGAAGGCGATTTGATGAACCGCCTTGAATATGTTCTACATCTGGGGACAATTTGGTGGGTGCTTTGAAAATGCCTGGCTGATTTCCGGGAGAGAGCGAGCATGAGACTAAGGCGAGAAGAAAGCGGTTGCTTCATTAAGGCTCGTACTAAGCGGTGACCGCCCGAATTCAACCACAGTGGCGACGCGCACACCAAAACACGTGACAGCACCAGGTAAAAACAAGAGGCCCAAAATTACCACAAAAATCAAAGTGGTTCCGCTTTTGAATTGTAAGTATACACTTCCAGGATCCTCAACTTCTGTTCATTCAGTGGACCAGGATACTTGTTTGTTCATCGAACCAAGACATACATGAAGTGTAGGGACTCAACAAGCATCCAGAAATGTACAGAGTCAGCTCACATGACGGTTCCCGTTTTCATGCAGAAAGGAAGCAGCAGAGTCGCTTGCCTGCACCAGTACTTTCGGTACAAGGATATGCCAAGGAGTTACACCGGCAAAGAAATCAAATGCATTTAGCAGAAACTTGCAGGTTTCACGCTTGCCATTCACCGAAGCATGTACCTGCCCTGAACTCCCAAACCTATCTTCCTGGGCCGTTTGGTCAAGTCACATGGTATTGATCATGGTGTCCGTGTCCCGTCTCCGAAAGGGTAACTAACTGCAAAAAGAGCAATGTCTCAGTTAAGGAAAATGTTTGGTATCAACTGTACTCATCAAACACAGTGAACTACTCTCTCTGTCCCATAATGTAAGACGTTTTTTGACACTACACTAATGTCAAAAAAAAGTCTTACATTCTGGGACGGAGGGAGTACAAAAGAAAATTTCACATACCCCCTCCCCCTATGGCATCATTTTTCCCCTCATGTACGCATTTGCTATTGCTACCCATAACCGCTCCATCAACACTGTTTCTTTCAAGACCTGTTCATACCCTGGGCCGGGCCGGGCTTGGCAAAGCCCGAAGTGAAAATCCCAAGGCTGAGCCCGGCCTGGCCCGAAAATCATGAACAGTGCTGTTTTTTAATTAAAATACTTATATTCGGAATATTATATTTAATATATTATACCTATATTTCAAATAAAATATCTATATATGGTCATTTCAGGGTTCTTCCGGGCTTTCAGTCCGGGCTTCGGGTGAGAAAGTGGAGCCCAAGCGTGGACAGGATGCCAGGCTTTCAGGCTCGGGCCTCTGGGCCGGGCTGCCCATGCACATGTCTACTTTCAACCAAAAACAGTACAATCAACGATGTTTAACCAAGCTAAGTTCTCTAGCAAAAATACCATCTAAAGCATATTCAACATTTTTTGGGTATATTTATCAACTAATGATCAATCAATCATACAATACTCCAACAGAGTATGTCTATGCTATTCGATAGGAGATGAGAAATATTAAATTTCACACTAAGTTTGAAGCTTGCGCTAGAATTTTTGGTTCAATTACATTCAACAAATTCTCTCTCTACTTATTTATTATGTCACATTGTCCTATCTGGCAAACTTTCCAACAACAATTTCACAAATTTCACAACTGTGACTTGGTTAATTTACATATAACATTTCTCTCCCTACTTACTTATTTTCTGCCACATCATCACATTGTTCTACATGGCAAACTTTGCCAATAACTATCTCACAACTGTTACGATTGTACTAGGCATCGGTTGCACACATCCTTCGCCAAATTCGGGCAAAGGAGAGCCAGGGGAGGACAACGCGGGCGTCCACGGCGTGTTTACGCGGACGCAAACTGAGCCCAAATATGGGCTAGAAATTGGTCAAAGCGGACAGCAAAACGGACATCAAGCGGTTTGCGTCGCCACGTTGGGCCGTGGTTTCTGCCCGCGCGGATAGAAACGGATGCGGGTGGACGAAATGCGTCGCCCTGTTGGAGTTACCCTAACATAGCTGAACACGGTGAATAATATAAGGGTGTTAAGACTGTTAGTGGTGAAACACGGTACACAGATGAGCCTGGGGACTATGTGCTGCCCTGATATGCTGACTGTTATTGAGGATACAGAAATGACTTGCAGAGATGGTGATGATGATGATGACAGGCTAATAGTGTCCTATGACAAAGATAATCCTCCAATTTTGGAGGAGACAAATTATCCTTGTTTGAATTCAGAATGCACTTGCAACCTTTGCGATAAAAAAGAATATGGATATGGAACCGAAAAGGGTGATCCACCTCTGGTACGAGTTTATTGTGGATGGAAACTGCATGCAACTTATATGAAAGATGGTTTAACTTTTTAAGTATAATGTTTTATAGTTGGTCTTCATGTATAATGTGTGGATTACATGTGTTAATAATTTCTGTCTCCTATCCCAGTCATCATATTTGCTGGCGTGCTCAAAGAAGTGAGAGGCTGACGCCAGCTACAAGAACATGGGTTGCTACAATGCTGGACTAGTTACTTGGTGCTACAGATTTGCAGAAGAAACTTCAAGAGTAGTGCCATATCAAAGTTCCACATCACAGAACATTTAATGCAAGGAGATGACACTTACAAGGACAAGGGAAAGATAGTTTCCACTTGGTAATTGTTATGCATATTTAAGTCAGATTTAAAGATGGTATCACCAACGAGTGTTTGTTGATATTGATTATGAAGAAATCAAATTGAAAATGTGCTTCAACAAAGAGTTTGCATCAGTCAAGCCATGTTGGATGGGTTTCTTAGAGAGGTGCCCACCATACTTGGCTGTAGATTCAACTGCTCTAACAAGCAAGTTCGGAGGACAATAGGCAGCTGCTTGTGGTATTGATGGCCAAAATTGGTTGTACCCGGTAGCCTATGGAGTTATGGATGCAGAATCCACTGACACCAGGACTGGAGTCATGCCTTCATGGAGAGACAAACAGGTCATTTGCCATCCAGCTGGTCTGGTCAATCACACAGATGCATGCAAGGGATGGGAGAGTGCAGTGGGTTGCATCTTTTAGCGAGTGGAGCATAGGGAGCATGAGGCAGCTAGCTGCCAATTTTCTGAAGAAGTTTAAAGGGTCTTTAAATTCTATGACAATTTATGGCCTACTGTGCGTACCTACCTCCCTATGAAGCATGCTGCCCACATAGAGAAAATCTATGCAAAACCTAAAGTGCAGAAATACAAGGATGAACGCCACCCAAATTTATGGTCTAGAAGCAAGTTCAATGAAGTCCCCAAAGTTGATTATGTCAGATAACAATCTAGCAGATTCCTTCAACAGCAAGACCAAGAAACTAAAAGCTATGCCCATTGTCGATTTGTTGGATACCATTAGGCCACAATTAATGCAGAGAACTGATCTTAGACAAAAGAATTGCAACAAAAAGAAGTCACTAAGTTCTCACAACTATCATGCAGAACCTTAATCAAAGAACTAGAGGTCTAAAGATAAGACTGGTCAGAAGCAAAAGTTCCGAGGCAGAAGTATATGCAAGAGAGAAAGATGGGATGGAATGGAATGGAAGCGTCCAGTTGACACTGAGAAGAGAGCATGTAGCTGTAGGCTATGCAAAGGCCTTCCTTGTGTCCATGCTATTTTCGTCATCACTTCACTTAGGGAACCAGGAAGGGAAGTTGAAGTATAAGCAGCTTATGCAAACAGCATACGTGCAATGCTATGGAAATATCAACATGTCAAACGTATCCTCCTCTGCTAAAGAGGCCTCCTGAAGGGGAGCCTTGGCGCAACGGTAAAGCTGTTGCTTTGTGACCATAAGTTCATGGATTCGAGTCCTAGAAACATCCTCTTGCAAAAATGCAGGGAAAGGCTGCGTACAGAAAACCCAAAGTGGTCGGACCCTTCCCCGGACCCTGCGCAAGCGGGAGCTACGTGTACCAGGCTGCCCTTTACTAAAAAGGCCTCCTAGGAGACCAACAAAGAATATAATCCAGGCTTTGAATGAAATAGATGCAAGGTTGGGCCTACAAAGAGGAAATGCAAATGCTGTGGACAACTTGGTCAGATACAGAAGAATTGCAAAGAGTAAGTTGACCAAGAATTTTCAGAAGATGAACAGACTGGTCCCTGTATTAGTATAAGCACTGTTCGGTACTCTTCCTCGCCTAACGCGTTTCTTTAGTTTTTGTAAAACTATTGTTCTTATGTAAAACTAATGCATTTATTTAGCTATTAGTTAATTCTATAAAACAGATGAATCTCTTTAGCTACAGGAGACTAATGCATTTCTTTCTATTTGTAAAACTGATGGTCCGATGCACCTCCAGGAAGACTGGTAAGAAAGTGGTGGCAAAAGGTCAAAGAAAAAGATCTGTGATTTGAAGTAGCAAAAATGCTGCACTAAAACCAGCCACAAACATCACCACATGATCAGATTGCTACAGAAGCTGCGATAGGTACTATTGCCATGTAAATTTTGGTTTCAGACTTGCAATGGCAAGTATGGAGTCCTGCTGCTTCTGAAATTAGTGAGTATGCAATCCAGGAGCTTTTGAAGAACACGTGTGACAAGTATGCAGTCCTGATGCTTTTGGAAGTAAGAACTTGTGAAGTTTATTGCTTGTAATGCTGTGTGCAGCCTTGCACCTTCAATGTAGCATGTATGCAGCCTAATGCTTGCTTACTTTTCTCTGTTTGATAGCTGCACTTAGTAATTTTGTGTGATAGCTATGCTTGGGGCCTACCTTTTTGTAGAGTAATACATCAGAGAAATTTCTACCATTTCTGTGAGGTCTAAGATCTTACTACTTGCACTAAAATTGCATTTTGAAGATCTTTCTGCAAGAGTAGCACAACCTGACATGCAAGAGCTTTAAGTCTGCATGTCTACTGTAAATACTTGGTAAATTCTCACATCTTCAATAGCCCAAAATACTCAATGCTTCCGCTACCCAGCTAATACATAGTGCCCAGCTGAGTCTAACTAGTGCTGACCAATTGCACGGTGGCGAAATCAGAGGAAGGTGAGAGAAACTAATAGCAAATATGTAAAAAAAACTATGGCACAGTGGCAAATGTGTGAATAACCATTTACAAAACGAAATAATGTAGATCCTTAGATCGAATAGGTTGGCAAAGGATACATACCTCCTGTTGCAACTACTTCACTGTCATCAGACACTTTTACAGTTAATGTTCTGTCACTCCAGCGAGACTTGCGTATGTGAAACACATCAAACTAAAAAGGTAAAATCATATATTTATCAGTGTCAACATTATGCTAATATTATTTCCATATAAAGGTGAACAACATGCATAAAGCAAATCATAGAAGAAACTTACTTTGACATTCAGTTCAGAATTAAGGCTATTATTTTCATCCTCACATTTGCTCAGCATCATATTCTCTAACTGACAACAGCAGCAATACTTATGTAAGTTAGGGCATCTCCAGCCGCGCCCCCAGGAAGGCCTCCCCAGGCGTTTTTTTCGCGCCGGCGCCGAAAAACGGCCCAGTCGCGCCCCCAGGAGCCCGATTTTCGCCGGCTTGGGCCGAAAACAGCGCCGGCGGACCCAGCCCGAACCCGGCGCGCTGGGGGGCGCCCGGGGGCGCCGGGCGAAATGTTTTGGCGCGAAAAAGCCGCGGGCCCGCCGCGTCAGCGACACGGCTCTCTTCTCGGCCCTTCGTCGTCCTCATCGCCTCGTTTCCCGCGGCTCAGCCTGCACCATTGATGCCTCACGGGCGGCGCAGTGAAGACCGGACGACGCGCGTCCCTCGCCCTCCCTCGCCCGCCACGCGTACACACGGTGACACGCGCGCCTTGGCCTATATATGAAGCGCCCCGGCGCACTCGGCGACTCACACTCTCCCGCCGCCGTCGTTTCCTCCCTCTCCTCTCCTCTCTTTCGCCGTCCCCAGTTCACAGCCATGGCCGAGCGCTTCCCAGGCGACGGCGCGGCGGCGAACGGCTTCGGCCGCCGCCATCTTCACGAAGACGAGGCTCGCCTCCTTTACGAGGCCGAGTACCCGGTCCCGCCGGACATGCGGGTGCCCGGGACGTGGAGGATCAGCGCGGGCGGCGTGCCGGTGCCCCCGGTACCGACCGGCGCGGCGCGGCGTGCGGAGATCACACGCATCCGCTCGAACCTGCCGCGTGCGGCGAGGGAGGCGCCACGGTACGCCCCCGACAGCCCGCTCTGGGAACCGTACTTCCGTCGTCGTCACGCCGAGCAGCTCGAGGCCACCAACGGCGTCGTGCCCTCCGGCAGGCTCAACGCCGCCGGCCGGCGTCTGTGGTGGGGCGTGCCCGGGCGCACGTTGGAGGCCGTCCTCGAGTACATCGAGGGCGGCAACACGCCGTGCCTGGAGTACCCTGCTCCCCCTTCCTTCTCACGCCGCCGGGGAAGCTCCTGGACCCCGAGGCGCATGGAGACCGGGGGGTCCTCCTCGTCCGGCGGCTCGCCCTACCTCCGCCCTGTCAAGCCGGAGCCCCAGGACACGCCGGTCAGCACGCGCACCCGCAGCTCCGGCGGCGCCAACGCCTCTCCACCAACCGGCCGCTTCGTCCTCGCCGAGCCCAAGCCGGAGCCCGTCCTCCCCGCGGAGTACGAGGAGATAGCCCAGCGCGGCTTCTCCGACGAGGACGCCATGCGGTGGGCGCGGGACGACTACCTCCGCGACGAGATGGTCCGGCAGCGCCGGGCCCTGGAGGAGATCGCCGTCCGCAAGCGTGGGCGCGAGGACGAGCACGGCGTCGTGGTCCTCGACAGCGACGACGACGACGACGCCCCCGGACCGTCCAACCCGCCGCGCCAACCGGGGGAGGGATGCAGCAGGGACGGCGGAGGCGGCGACGACGACGACGGCGGTGACTACACGCGGTTCTACCGCCTCCTTGGCATGTAGAACCGCGTGGGCGGGCAGCGAGGGAGACGGCGGGCGGCGAGGGAGACAGCGGGGGTAGCCCGCGGTAGTTTTTTTTCTTTTTTGTAAAATATGTTTAAGTTTGAATGAACTCGCCGATGTTTGCGTTAAATTTGAGTCGTTTTTGCGCCGTGTTTGACTTTTTTGACTAACCGTGGGCGCCGCGACTGGGGGGCATCACGCCCCCAGTGCGCGGTTTAGCGCCGGTGCGCCCCCAGGGGGCGTTTTTTTGCCCCTACTGGGGGGCCAACGGCTGGAGATGCCCTTAATAGCATAAAGCAATAGAATTTAACATGAGTGTCTTACTTTCGTATTACTTCAAACATAATATCTACAGTGCATCTACCTCAACTGTTGTAGAGATGTGTTCTCCATTGAAACAACTAATGACGTCACCCACCAGTATTCCAAGTTTCTCAGCAGGAGATCCATATGACACCTAAGACCCGCAATAACCACTCAATATGCATGATAACATAAACAGTCAAGAAAGCTAACATAAATCTAGAAATGACCAATATAAACATGTGTGTGTGTGTGTGTGTGTGTGTGTGTGTTCTGCGCTCCAGACACAGTGCACGATTGACCATACCAACAACTTCCCGGATCCCTGACTTCTCTATCCAAATCATGCACAAAAACTGAAGTTCTAGTAGTAAAGGTGCACAGGGATGCAGTACTAGCAAGTCCTACTAGCAAAGATGAACAGTAATATAGTAATAGAAGATCAAACATAAATCCAAACCAGCCCAACACTTGGGTGCCTTGGTTTCTCACCTCCTACTCAACGGTAAAACATGTAGTAAACTATGGTGTATAATACATAGTAAATCCTAGAGATCACATGGTAAAAATCTTGCCTCTGCTCCAAAATGGAGACAAGGAGGTACATGATGAATTGAAGGTAGTAAAACTGGGTTAGCAAAGGCACCTGCTAAGCATATCAGTACCAAATCCATTTACCAACTAGCAAAAAATACAATTGTGCACATAGATGACTTGCACATAACTGGTTTTACTACATAACTAGATGCTCTGGTGCTACTTAATCACATACCAACTTTAGTACTTTGCTACATTTACTAGATACTCCGCTATATATATTACAAAGAGAAAAATTCACTGCAGGTCCCCATACTTGTCGCGTTGGCCGCATTTCTCCTCGCACTTGCAAATACCCGAAATACAGTCCTACAACTTGTCTCAGGTGGTCGTCTATGGTCCAAAATACCATTTCCTCTACGTATGCGCTGACTTGGCTGTTGACTGGCTAGTCCACGCGGGCTTTGACCGCCAGCTCAGCTGCACGGGAGAATACAAGGGGGTTTGTTGCAAAAACGATGAATTTGCGTTTATCCCCCCGCCTGGTCGGACCGCGCCTCACCACCTGGTCGGACCGCGCCACACCCACCCACCTGGTCGGATCGCGACCGCACCCACCTGGTCGGACCACACACACCGCACCGCACCGCACCTACACCTCTCCCTCTCCTCTCCCGTCTCGAACCCTAATCACCGTCGCCTGCTCCGCCGCTGTCGCCGCAGGCACCACCGCCTAGATCTGCTGCTACCTCTCGCCGCCGTCGCTGCAGGCACCACCGCCTGGATCTCCACCGGCATGTCATCTGCGAGATCCTCCCGCTCCGGTGTGCGCTCTGGTCTGCGTGGCCGCTCTGTTGAGGTGCCACTGGTCGGATGCCCCGATTGTGGCGAACCCGTCAAGTGCTACCGCTCTAGCACCAATGAGCATGATGGTTGGGTTTTCTACAAGTGCACCCACGACAATGTAAGCTTCAGTCTTGCTCTGTTCGATTCATGCACCTGCCCTGTTCAGTAGCCATGCTGTGCTCAGTAGCCATGATGTGATGTGCTTAGAAGTTAACTGAATGTTCAGCAATTCATGTGATTAGAAGTCTTGAATGTGCTCAGTAGCCATGGTTAACTGAATTTTAGTCTTGAATGTGCTTAGAAGTTAACTGAAGAGATCTCTTAACTGAACATTTTTTCATGTTAACTGCACTTTGTCAGTCATTTTCACACATTGCATTGCTTTGGTTGTAGGTCACCTGTGATTTCTGGCGCTGGGAGATGGAATATGTGCAGCATCTGGTTGAAACTAGAGTTCTTGTTGGTAATGCTGCTGTAGATGCAATTGGTGCAGCTGAGGACAGGAGGGAAGATCTTGAGAGGAAGAGGACTGAGTGGATGGCAGGAAGAAACTTAGCTGGAAGGGCCTTGGCTGGAAGAGGCATTGCAGGCAGGGTGAATTTTGACAGCCCTAGTGAGAAAAACCTTGCTACCAAGCAGCAAGTTGCTATGCTTCTTGGATTAGGTAGAGAGATCCTTCTAGTGCTAAAGCTTCTTATGGCTAGTGTTGTGGTTCTTTGTGTGTTGTCTTTCATCTTCATTATGAAGAAGTGAGATGTTGATAAATTAGTATCTATGGTTGTCTGAGCTGGTGTCTGAGCTGGATATGTATCTATGGCTGTAATGGATATGATGTTATTTTGGCTGTATGGTTGTAATGGATATGATGTATCTATGATGTCAGTGTTGAATCTTCCAATTTGTTGTTAATATTCAGTTAACTTTGTCTTCTCTGAGCTCTCTGAGCCAAATATTCAGTTAACTGCACTTGGTCAGTGTCAATGTTGACTGCACTTGGTCTTAGCTTGATTGATATGGCCAAATTGTAAATCAACTTAACTGAACAAAGATTCAGTTAAATGAGCTTGATTGATATGCCCAAAATGTAACTGAACTTAACTGAACAAGGATTAAGTTAAATGAGCTTGTATGATATGGCCAAAATATAACTGAACTTAACTGAACAAATATTCAGCTAACTGATTGGTCCACAACAATGCACACTGGCACCCTACAACTTGCATTGTATGTTTGCCTTTGGTCCACAACCACCAGATCCACCTATGCTTCCTCCCCCAGCCACAAGTATATCTTCCTCGTTCCCATTCTTCTCTTCTTCTCCAGCACCACAAAGTTCTTCTCTTCTTCTCAAGCACCACAAAGATCCATGGTGTCGTGGGATGATCTCCCTAGCTCTTCCGGAGACGACTCTGTTACCAGCAAGGTTGGTCATCTCCTCCTCATCTCCTACTAGGGTTACCAAAAGCTAGGGTTTTCTCTTGTTTCTTCATTCTGAATCCAAATCTGGATCTGTTTTAGGCTCCTGCCACAATTTTCTGTGAGGAATGGAGAGGCCTGGCCATAGATTTGCCTAGTTTTACATGTCAGCATGGAACTTTGTGTGAGAAGGTTGTGGCATTTGAATCAGTTGATACTGGCAGGAGGTTCCTAACCTGTGCCCAGAAGGTTAGTACAAACTCATTCACACTGTCAAAAGTTTAAAAAGCTCAAATTTTAGTTATTTTTGAGTAGTCAATTTGTATGCCATTTAAAGTGCTATGTTTAGTTAACTAAAATTTGAGGAGTAGTTAGCTGAATTTCTTGATTAGTTAACTGAAATTATGTTTGTTTTAAATTCATAGGAAGTACCTAGCTGCAACTATGTGGAGTGGGTTGACCCTGAGTGACCTGATGCTATGAAGATGAGCCTAGCTAGGATATGGAGCATGTATGAAGAGGAGACAAAACAGAACCTCAGACAAAATGTTCTGAATGCTGAGGAAAACTTGAAGATTTTGGAATAGAAGAAGTTGGAAAAAGAGCTTAGCAATTTCAAACTTGATTTTGCTAATCTTGTGGCTGAGAAGGAGCATGCAATTAGCCAATTAGGCAGCACACAAATTGCTATGGCTGATCTTAGGGCAGAGCTTGAGAAGAGGAAGATGAATGACAAAACAGTAACAAGCATTCATCAGGTATTCAGGGCTAAGGCAGAAAAAGAGAGAGATCAAGTGATCCAAGAGAGGGACCAAGTCATTGGAGAGAGGGATAAATTAAAGCAAGAGAAGAGAAAGCTTGAATACATGATTGGTGACTTGTTCAAACACAAAGAGGACACCAAGGAGAAGATAAGGAAGCTTAAGGGCATGCTGGATGATTTTGATTGAGCTGATGTTGTACTACATGCTGAATGATTTAACTGATGTTGTACTGATGTAGTACTAGATGCTTAATTTGATTGAACTGATGTTGTACTAGATGCTCAAATTCCAGTTTGATGTTATTCAAGTCAATTTGTTTATCCAGTAGCTAACCACATATGCATACCTAACAGTTCAACTGCAAGGATTCCTTTAGTTGATGTTTATTTGGTGCTGACAAAAGACAGAAGTGTTGAACTGAATGTTGACAACATTCAGCATACCTAACAATGACAGAAACAATTCCTCAACATAGTAACTGACAACAACTGAATATGACAGCAACAATGACAGCAACATTCAGCATTATACAAGCACACCTAACTAACCAAAGAGATCCCCTAACCAAACATCAGTTCAACATTTCATAGCACTTTCAGCATTCATGTTTGTACTTGTCCACAAACATGACACCAAACATTCATCATTCAACATTTCATAGCACTTGTTCACATTACCAAAAGAAGACCAGCAGTAATAATTAACTTATGTGCTCACATTATACAAGCACACCTAACTAACCAAACATCTATAATTATAACTTATATGCTGAAAATACTATACTTTCAGCATACCTAACTAACCACCTTCACTTCTTCAGGCCATCTTCTTCAGGCGCTTTGACCTGCGAACCTCAGCTGCACCTTCTTCAGGCATCTTCCTCTTCTTCTTGTTCATCTTCTTGTCAGCCACCTCTGCATGTGCTTCAAGTGCCAAGACCACCTCCACCTCCTTCTTGACGATGTCAGGAACATCTGGAAGCGCGTCGACGTCAATTGGGTGGTGCTTGTCACCCTCCCTGGCGACAGGCGCCACCATCTGGACCTCCGGCTCGGGGACGACGGGCGCCGCCATCTGCACCTCCGGCTCGTCGTCAGAGAGGACGATCACCTCTGGCTCCTCCCAGCCAGTCGACCAAGACGAGTCGGCGGCGTAGCCAGAGTCTTCGTCGAAGCCAGAGTCGTACTCCGACTCCGACGAGATGTAATCAGAGTTGTCGTCGCGCCCGAGGAGGTCGGGCTGATAGTGGTCCCAGTAGGCCGTGTTGACAGGCGCGGGGACGGCCACCTCGACGTTCTGGACGCGCTCCGCTCGCGAGCCAGCGCGCGACGGATCCGGCTGAGGAGGATCTGGCATGTACTCCTCTTCTTGTGACTCTTCCTCACTTTCTGCATCATACAACTGATCTTGCTCAGCCTGCTCCTCTTGCACTTGATCAGCATTTTCCTCTTGCACTTGGTCAGAATGATCCTCTTGCACTGGCACTTGCTCCTTCTTAGGTCTCAGGCCACTGAATTTGACTAGAGGAGGATCTTCATCATCAGAATGAACTTGAACAAGGGAAATATATGACCTCATACTGTCATCATGATCAAGAAATATCTGCTGGAAATGGTTCCCATTAAGAACACAATCCTTCATGTTCTCTGTCATTGTGTTGTCCCCTAACTTAATTTCTCTTAAGCCATTCTTATAGACTGTCAGTCCAGGAACACACCAGTAAGCCCTTATCCCGCCCTCAAACTCATACCCAATTTCCTCCACCAGAATGGCAACAACTGTAGGTGTCCAATTATCTATATCACAGTAGTCATACCAAATGGAGTGGCCCTTGTGATAACCCCTATGCTTGTCTGCACATAGGAAAAAGCCACCATGTATGACCTCAACAGAGAAATGGTTGCTTAAGGGGCCTGCAAAACAAATGAAATGACAAAATCTTCAGACAGACAGTAATAACAGAGATGACAGAGAATGCAACTGCACAATGCAACAACAGACAGTAATAACATAGGTGAAGAGACAATGCAACTGCACAATGACACAACCATGCTATTTGAGATCATCTGATCTAGGAAATTGACACAATGTAACTGCACCAGTCTAACACAACTGTCAATGTTCAGACAAAAAAATGTTAAGTCCGTAATAACAAAACTGTCAATGTTCAGACAAAAGATGTTCAAGTAGTTGAAAACATGACAAATATGCTCAGTGTAAGTGCAGACATTGTATACAAATGTAGACAAATGTATCAGATACAGGTTCAGAAATAGATAACTGAAAGTTCAGACATTTCCAAAACAAAATGATGGCATTCATGGCATATCAAGTAAACAAATTGGTGATTTTTCACGTCCAAAAGCATGTTCCTTTGCTGGATCTGGCAAACAAACAGTCATCTCATTAACAAAACAACATATGGTCGACGCATGTAACCTAATTTAAGCTAACATTGACGGCCAAAAAAACAGGGCATCCACTTTGCCTAACAATTCGAGCAATCAAAACCTTTATTACCTCTGTACAACCATATTTCATCTACAACTAACCTATCGAAAGGCCTCATGAAACCCTAATTTGCATCTGCCACTAACTTCACCATCCACGGCTAAAACCCTACACCCCTAAACCCGTGACAGAAAAAGATGGCCAAGAACCCTAAACCCTACCCCGTATGCGCAATTGAGTAGGGCGCGCACTCTTTCCCCCAGCTAAAACGGACAGATCGGGCAGAGAAGGTGCTAACGACGGCGATGTACCGTACAGCGGCGGCTCGGCATGATCCTGACGATGGGAGGGAGCGAGAGGAACGTCACGCAGGCCCCGACCAAACGGAGCAGACGGCGGCGGCTCAGCGTCCGACGACGAGCTCATGGCGGGCGCCGCCACAGACCGCCACGCCCGGCGAGAGGAGGCGAGCACCTCGGCAGCGACGACGAACAAGGGAGGGGAGCGGAGCAGAGCAAGGGAGCGGAGCGGAGCGGCTCGGTCTGGTCGGGTCGGACCAGGTGGATGGATCGGTCCGACCAGGTGGCGGCTCATGTTTTATTGCCAGACGTTTTTGCAATAAACCCCCTCGCATTCCCCCCAATCACCCCGCCCAGGGCGTCTTCTGCTGAGCTGGCGGTCAAAGCCCATGTGGACTAGCCAGTCAACAGCCAAGTCAACGCATACGTAGAGGAAATGGTATTTTGGACCGTAGACGACCACCTGAGACAAGTTGTAGGACTGTATTTTGGGTATTTGCAAGTGCGAGGAGAAATGCGGCCAACGCGACAAGTATAAGGACCTACAGTGAATTTTTCTCTATTACAAACCTAACATGACAAATACTACAACCTCAACCAGACACACTAATAACAGATGAGTACACAACTAAGTTCAAATAAATAGCCACGTTTACGACAAACACTCACATAATAGCACTAAAAAAACACTACTAAAGGCTATTTGCATGCACATTTTACAATTTACAACTATCGCATGAGTGACATTAAAACAACAAGCTTTCCAAGATTTACGATGGTCTAGAGAATTTTTACTATCAAAATCATATATGTGTGGGTTGCAGGTTGTGTAGTCAGTTGGTTTGCCCAGGAGTGGCTCGTGCAGTCTGTCCGGAGCGTAAAATTAGCAATTTTGCGCTCCTAGTTTAGTGTGGCTATATTTTGATCTAGAGAGAAAGAGAGGGCGAGAGATACCCTTTTTACAATAAGGCCATCATCAATATTACACTTGCACAATATATTCTCAGCAAGAGCAATGTCTACAAACTTGATCGACCAAAATTTCATTCCAAGCTGGGGCCGAGGGATGCGCCTATATCAAAAAGTCATCCAATATACATTAATAAGTTAGTAAGCATAAGTGTTAACCCTTCTAAAATGAATCGAGTCAATAAACCAAATTATATTTTATCATATCATCAAAATTCCAATGCTAGACAAATAGTTTTGGAACCATGCTAGACCAAATATTTTGATTAGATGAATTTTGCCTTCCCTGATCATATGATCCTGTTGATTTATAAAGCTACACTGCATAAAGGAAATTCAACTAATAGAAGGATATCAAAGTGGAACAACTAGATCTAAGAGTAATAGACGAAGAACCAAGTTTGTGCAGTTTGGGATTGATCTAGACAAGGCTAGAATCTGCATAGATCTTGATGAAATCCACTTGCTATAGATCACAAACATCAATAATGTGTTTCATTGCATCCTTACTAGACAAAATATTCTTTAAAAAGGGGACATAATAATGCTACATGTCTTCTTAGTGGCACTAAAAACAGAAGTAAACAAGAACATACTGGAATTTTCTCCACAAATGCAAGTACTTCACTAAAATGGAAGACGGTATAAAAGATCCGCTTGTATTGCCATTGACCATTCCCACAATTTTTCCGCCAAAGTCAATGAGTGGCGCTCCTTTGCCATACTAGAAAATGCATTGAAATCAAGAAGGTACAATAGCATTAATTTGCAAAATAGGCATTAAAATACATTGTCCAGAATAGCAAATGTACAATTCAATCTCAAGATAAAATACAGTTTTTACCCTGGGACGTGGATCTGCACTGTGAACATGCATATAGTGATACCGTTCAAGTAGGTTTGGATTCAAGAATTTCACCACACCATGGCTTATCCTTAGAAACGAACTTTCATCTCTTCCAAGCTCAAAAACATGGTCAGAACGCATCACACCATCATTGAAAGATAGTATATGAACAGGCCTATCCATTCTAACACTGAAGAAGGCCAAATCATAGTGCTTCTGATAGTACTGCAGGGTGGCCTTTTCAGTGGTGCCACCCTGCATGTGAACAAGGACCTACAGCAGGTGCAGAATGCAAGATTTTAACCTTTTTTCAGCGGGACTAGTATATGATAGCCACAAGTAGAAAGAGGTATTTTGAATTGGAATCAACTAGAGATTGGACTACCTATAGGGCAAAGCAAATGAATAGAACTCATCAATTCTACTCATCCTTAAGAACTCACCTCGGCATTAGTATCATACTCTTCTTGCCCTGACCAACTGTCCAAAGATGCAGACTTGGTACAAATGAGACGTGAAGTTGTCAAAGCAGTGCCAATTTTGTTCTTCTCATCCCAATCAACCCAGAAACCACAGCATCGTGCTAGTGGCTTACCACCTACAAATATACAAATTCATTGAAATATCAGCAACAAACAACATAATTTCACGATGCTCCTAAATAAACAGATATGGTATCATTATTATTTGTACCAACAGAGGATGAAAGTCCGAGAACAGAGCGTCCAGCGTTAAGCACTGCCGTCCTTGCAGATTCACGAACAGGAACCAGATTTGGGTCATCAAGAACACACATGGAAGCTCTGCACATGTGCACATTCAGAGTAGCCAATCCCATATGGCGAGCTACAAGAAATTCGGTACACGAAGTAAACACTCATGTGCCGAACACAATACTTCACTCGGAAGTGGAATCGATACTTTTTCTCATTGGTGATGGAACCATGGAAAGGAATCGAGGCGACTTGGATTGCATACCTCTTTTGGCCGAAACATCTTCTCGTGCCTTCTGAATGGCTTTGGACGTACTCAGATCATGAAGTCGGTACATGCGATCCGGGATATGTGGCTGGCGAACTGGAGAGCTGTCTGCAGATGAGACCTCCTCCTCCTCCCCGGTCCTCTTCCGTTTCTTCGATTTCCGGTTGGCAGCCGGATCCCTCTTTCTCTTCCTTGTATTGGATCGCACGGTTGGTTCCCGTGGGGACTGGGAGCCCGGGGACTGCCGCGCACGCACCAGGGCCATCGACCGGGTCGTCGCCGTGGGCCTTGCTGCAGCCGTGGACCTCTGGCTGCGTGGGAGCGCGCGGGTTGGTCCGGACCCCGACGCCTCTCCCTCTTGAGTGGCGGCTTGCGGCATTGCTGACCTTGCCAAGGTCGGGTCGAGGCAGCAGCCAGCAGCCGTCGGGCCCTTCACGATCGCCTGGATGCTCGCGCGCCCAGATCCGGCGGAACTTAGAGCATCTCCAACAAACGCGCAACACACCGCGCGCTAAAAACTACTTTGTCGCGTGCGCTTCGTCTGATTTTACGCGGCCTGCAGCGCTGGCTCCAATAGGCGCGCTAAAATGCAGCCCACATAGTCTGCTTCACATGATACAAAATGCGTATATCGAGACTTCTCCAACGATATATAGTTCTACTATGTCCACATAGCCTACTTCTACGATACAAAATAAATCCGGCTTCTCCAACGATATATAGTTTTACTACGTCCACATAGCCTGCTTCTACGATACAAAATAAAACTGGCGGAGTCGCCACGCCGCAGCGTCGTATGCGCGCGCGCCATCCTGGGCGGTGTCGAAGGTTCCGAGGCCGAGGCGCACGCCGCCACCCGACTGAATTGAGGCGGAGTAGGTGCCGGACGGGCGCACGCAGACGCCGCGGTAGCCTGAACCTCCCCGGCGGCGAGGCGGCATGGTGGCGCGGTGGTGGCGGCTCGGCGGCGAGGAGGGAAAGCAGTGGAGAGAGCGAGAGAGAGAGAGCGGTAGATGGCGCTGCAGTTATATAGGCGCGCGCGAAGCGGCGCGCCAAATCTTGCGCGCGAGCTGCCGCCTTTTCCCCCGCGCGCGCAATCGTTTCCCCCGCGCGCGCAATCGTTTCCCGTGCGCGCTTGTTTCCCGCCATCGCTGGAGCGCACGAAACCGGTCGACGCGCGCTAAAAAGCACTTTTACCGCGCGGACGCGTCTTCTAGCGCGCCCGTTGGAGATGCTTGTACAATGGTTCTATCTTAACAATGTCATGTAGGATAAATGATGAGGTGAATGAAAGAGAATTCATAAGAAAAGGCTTGTCTTCTCTTTTTTAAAAGAAGATAAAAGATGATCTCTTAGCACAATATGTCTCATCATATTTTTAGGAATAGCTAGTTATTGAAGATAAGACTAAGAGATGACCCATTGTAGACATGTTTTTTTATCATCTTTTAATTACATACAAGATTTAAAATAAGACTATCTTATCAAACATTGTATATGCCCTTAGGGTTGGCGAACTGTATTTTACTAGTAATTTCTAACCTTAAAAAAAATCAAGGATCTTTTCTCTATTCCTTTTTCTTTTTGAGGAGTCTTCTCTACTCCTAAATCTTTAAGATGGGAACGGGCCGACGCAGCCTTGGCCCTCATGGCCTCAAGGCCAATTTTTGAGGAGGCCAGAGTCGACCCATTTCTAAGCCCATGGCCTTGCTAGCCCGATGGGTATCTCGGGCCGGCCCGAATTCTAATTGTTATCTAGGTAACTAGCAAACAATTACTAGGCTGGACAAAAAACATCTACACAAGATCGCATGCAGAAAATTCCTCCATAGTAGCAACATTAAGAAGCAAACTATACGAGCACCTAATAGCAAATATCGGGCTGTTAAATGATCGAACAAATTAGGACGTTCATTGCCTAATTACAAGCACCTAATAGCAAATAAGAAGCAGAGGAGGACGAGCGCTAACAAACAAGCAGGGCATGTGGAAGCAGGAGGCTCAGGCTAGTCTCACATGTGCTTGGCAGCATCGTCGGGAAGGTGAGGAAGCCGACAAGAAGCACAATCTTATAGCAGGACGAGCGACAGAGGAATAGGATGGCGAGTTGCACAATGGGTGGAACGACGATCGGGGCAAGCCGAACGGCGAGACGACAAGCGATAGGCACGCCGTCGATGACATGGATGGACGGGGCGGTGACAAGGGTAGA
This sequence comes from Triticum dicoccoides, assembly GCF_002162155.2. Taxonomy (NCBI): domain Eukaryota; kingdom Viridiplantae; phylum Streptophyta; class Magnoliopsida; order Poales; family Poaceae; genus Triticum; species Triticum dicoccoides. The sequence goes on along the minus strand of NC_041393.1, from coordinate 435,359,023 downwards.
ACCAGCCGTACTACGCGATGAAGTCGTGGCCTCGGAGGTCGGTCGACCCTGCTGACCCACTGGGTCAGTCGATGTCGGCTCCACTGACCCAACTATGGTCCAAGGCCGACCCACACGGCCCATTGGCCTTGATTTTTTGGGGTGGGCCAATGACCCGGCAAGCCGACCCGACCCATTCCCATATTGAATAGATCCGATTACATGATCTAAACTAATTGTGACGCGTTCTGCATCTTCCCTCAAGTTAGGGTTATGGTCCTCTCGACGGCGGCAATGTTGCCATTGAGAAAAGCTTGTCCCTTCCCTCGTTTTTTGATAATCCTCAAGTGCAAGGAATCATCGTAGCAATTTCCAAAGATGGATGTGATAAGTATGGAGTGTCGAACCCACAAGGAGGTAAAGGTAAGATCAATATTCTCTCAAATCCTATCTGCCACTGATACGGCTCTACGTACACCGAACGTTTGCTTCCATCTAGAAACAAGAAATAAAACTACGTTGTGGGTATGAATAGGATAACTTTGCATGATATCGGAGAACTAAAATATAAAAATAGGTGTTGTTAACATAAAGTTAAAATATATTGTAAATACCGAGTGTAGAATAATGATGGATCGGTGTGCGGAATCATCCTAGGCAATTATTAACAAGATCGGTGGTCGTTATTGCAATTTTATATGAGGGAGAGGCATAAGCTAACATACTTTCTCTTCTTGGATTATATGCACTTATGATTGGAACTCTAGCAAGCATCCGCAACTACTAAAGATCATTAAGGTAAAACCCAAGCATAGCATTAAAGTATCAAGATGGAAGCAAATAACCCCCTTACTCCGGTTTATGCTTCTGTCACTCAAGCAACCCACTATAAGAGAATCATGAACGTATTGCAACACCCTACAGCGGGAATCCTTCACGTGTGCGTGGCACGGAAGGGACCATAGGACGGCACCAAAATAAAACACACAATCGAACCAATCTAGATCATCAATCAACCCAAAAGACAAAAGAAATCTACTCAAAACATCATAGGATGGCAACACATCATTAGATCATAATATGTGGCATAAAGGACCATGTTCAAGTAGGGGGTGAAAGTAGGGTGCGGGAGAGTGGACCGCATAAAAGAGATGAGGATGGTGATGAAGATGGTGATGTTGATGAAGACGATCACCGCGACGATGGTTCCCCCGGCGACACTCCGGCGCCACCGAGAGAGAGGGGGAGAGAGTCTCCCCCTTGTGCTTCCTCCTCCATGGCCTCCTCCTATATGGGGAGAGGTTCCCCCTCTGGTTCTTGCCCTCCATGGTGATGATGGCCCCCTCCGGGATCCTCCTCCATGGCCTCTGGTGATGATGGGCCTCTCCGGCAGGGTGCTGGAGAGGGCCTAGATTGATTTTTCGTGGCTACAGAAGCTTGCGGCGGTGGAACTCCCAATCTAGGTTTATTTCTGGAGGTTTTGGTATCTATAGGAATTTTTGGCGTCGGTCTCACGTCAAGGGGGTCCCCAAGACAACGACAAGGTAGGAGCACCCTCCCGGGGGGTAGGGTGCGCCCCCTACCTTGTAGTCGCCTCGGGACTCTTCTGGTCCAACTCTTGTGCTTTGGGGTTCTCTTTTGTCCATAAAAAATCACCGTAAATTTTTAGCCCATTCCGAGAACTTCTATTTCTACACAAAAAACGACACCGCGGTAGTTCTGCTGAAAACAGCGTCAGTCTGGGTTAGTTCTAATCAAATCATACCAAAACCATATAAAAGTGTTGTAAACATGGCATGAATACTTCATAAATTATAGATACGTCGGAGACGTATCAGCATCCCCAAACTTAATTCCTGCTCGTCCTCGAGTAGGTAAATGATAAAGAAATAATTTATGAAGTGTGAATGCTAGCATAGTGCCTAAATTTGATCAATGATAGTTCCAAACACTTTTTTAGCATTATTTTTTATCATAAACAGTAGCTCATCTCATAAAACTTCTCATGATAAAGTAGCAAGCTATTCACACGTTAAAGTATAGACCATAAAGTTTCTTGAGAACTAACAAACTAGGCTTTCAGTCACCAAACAATTGCAATTCATCTTATTTCAGGAAGGGTCTATGCAAGAGCTTTGATTTAGCAAATTCCACATACTCAACTATCATATAGTCTTCCATGATTGCTAACACTCAAATCATATTTTCAGAACAACTAGTATCCGTCGAACACAGAGAAAGATAGGGGCTTAGTGTTTCACCTCCCAACTTATTTATCATGTAGATAATTGTCAACAATAATAATTCATGATAAAATATATTTGAATGGCCATATATGCTTGGATCTTCCCCCACCACGTGATGCTTGCCAACTAAAGAATAATTGAGGTTGAAATAATAAGGAATACTATTGACTCTTGCATAGAAGTAAATACATGAAAGTAAAAGATAGGCCCTTCACAGAGGGAAGCAGAGGTTGTCATGCGCTTTTTAATTTTGGATGTGCAAACCCTTAATGCAAAGGAACGTCACGTTGTATTGCCTTTTGTGATAGCAACCTTTATTATGCAGTCCGTCGCTTTTATTTCTTTACCATCACAAGTTCATACAACGCTTATTTTCCCTTACAATAAAAGATCATACATATTTAGGAGCAATTTTTATTGCTTTTTGCACCGATGACAACTTACTTGAAGGATCTTATTCAATCCATAGGTAGATATGGTGGACACTCATGGCATGAAACGGGGCTTAAGGGTTTTGGATGCACAAGTAGTATCTCTACTTAGTACAAATTTTTGGCTAGCAAAAGATCCTAAGCAAGCATCACATGTTAGAGGATCCATAACAATATAACTTCTATGCAAATATACCCAAACATAACTCATTACGTTGTCTTCCTTATCCAACTTCAACTATTTTTCTCAAGTTTGGAAATAATTTATGGGGCTCACAATCATAGAAGATGTCCAAGATAGTATATTTATATGTGAAATCTCTCTTCCTTCAATATTCTTTCATGAATTGTTCAAGTGACCAATGTTGTGTTTGCTAACTTTCAATAAATTTTACCACCTATACCTCTTATATGTGAATTCATTACTCCCCATGGGATAAGCATATGAAGCATACATAATTTCAATTTATGATATTCAATTCATTCAACCATTTACTCATAGGATATAAGTGAAGCACGTGAGTAAATGACAAAACTACTCCGGAAAGAATATAAGTGAAGATCAATGAGTAGCATTAACTAGCCATGGGAGGACTCTCTCTCTCTCATTCAAAATTTCAGATCCAATAATTTTATTCAAACAACAAGTAAAATGAAAATACGCTCCAAGTGTCGGTGTCAAAACCGGCGGATCTCGGGTAGGGGGTCCCGAACTGTGCGTATAAGCCTAATGGTAACAGGAGGCGGGGGACACAATGTTTACCCAGGTTCGAGCCCTCTCTATGGAGGTAATACCATACTTCCTGCTTGATTGATCTTGATGAATATGAGTATTACAAGAGTTGATCTACCATGAGATCGTAATGGCTAAACCCTAGAAGACTAGCGTATGAGGTTATGATCGTTGTCCTACGGACTAAACCCTCCGGTTTATATAGACACCGGAGGGGGCTAGGGTTACACAAAGTCGATTACAGAGAAAAGAATCTACATATTCGAATCGCCAAGCTTGCCTTCCATGCAAAGGAGAGTCCCATCCGGACACGGGAAAAAGTCTTCTATCTTGTATCTTCATAGCCCAACAGTCCGGCCAAAGTATATAGTCCGGCTGTCCGAGGACCCCTTAGTCCAGGACTCCCCCAGCAGCCCCTTTACCAGGCTTCAATGACGATGAGTCCGGTGCGCAGATTGTCTTCGGCATTGCAAGGCGGGTTCCTTCTTCGAATACTTCAAAGTAGATTTCGAACACAAGAATCGTGTCCGGCTCTGCAAAACAAGTTCCACACACAATCGTAGAGAGTATAGTATTTTTCCGAGTCCAATCCGCTGGAAACTTTTTGTAGCGTGACATCACGCCACTACCCGGTCATTATTCGAACCGTTTTTTAGCCTGCCGCTCCGTATTTCGAGGTAAGGTTTCATCGCACGTCTTGTCAAAGCAGAGACCGCGTCCCCTTATCACGAGATTCTCATCAATACGGGCATGGGTAACCCAACCGTGCCATCTGCATTGCGCTTGGGGAATAGGCGAATTTTAAGGTGAGCAGGGAGGCACATAACTTTTACTGCCTTTATAAAGGGACAAGGACTCATCCTCATTCACCCACGCCTTCTCCTTCCCCTGCCCATCCTTTCTCGAGCTCCAGCGCCCAAGCTCTCGCTCTCTTCGCCTAGAAAAGCACTCCAATCATGTCCGGATCCGGAGCAGGAGGCAAGTGGATGGCCTCCTCTGTCAAGAAGAAGGACATCAAGGAGCTCCGGGAGGCCGGGTACCTGGCCAAGGACATCGCTCATCGACTTTCGGCCAAGGGACAAATCGTCCCCACCCAGGAGCCCCAAGTGAGGGTGGTGTTCCTTACACACTTCATCCGTGGACTGGGATTCCCCCTCCACCCGTTCGTCCGCGGACTGATGTTTTACTATGGGTTGGACTTCCATGATTTGGCCCCCAACTCTATCCTCAACATCTCGGCATTTATTGTCGTGTGTGAGGCCTTCCTCCGCATCCCACCTCACTTCGGCTTGTGGCTGAAGACCTTCAATGTAAAGCCGAAGGTGATGAGCGGCCAACAAGCAGAGTGCGGAGATGCCATGGTGGGCAAGATGCCCAATGTCACCTCGCCTGAGGGCTCCTTTGTGGAGACTGTCAAAGGGTGGCAGTCGGGGTGGCTCTACATCACCGAGCCGCGCAACACCAATTGGGTGGCAGCCCCCGCGTTCCGATCCGGAGGCCCGATGCGGCTCACCTCCTGGCAAGAGAAAGGCCTGGCATGGGGCTCTTTGGACGAGCTGATAGCGCTCCAAACGCGTGTCCATAGCATGATAATCAAGAAAGTCAAGCTCATCGACGTAATCCAGGTTATGCTCGTCCGCCGGATTCTTCCGTGCCAAAGCCGGACTTGCTATCTGTGGGAGTTTGATCCGGCCCAACACCAGACCCTATTAGAGCTCTTCAGCACGATGCACGAAGAAATCTGGAAGGTGCTCTTTAAGGCCAACGAGGTGCCGCCGGCCACGGACAAGGATCGTGGGCACGACCAAACTCACCCTGCTAATCTGGTAAGTTCTCTCATGTTTTCAAGGTGTACCCTTTACTTGCATATTCGAGGAAGGCATCTAAGTCTCCGTATCAATTATTTCAAGACTGGACAGAGATAGCGGAGCGGATTAACTGTCCGGTTCCGCTGCCCGAAGGCCCAGAGACTTCGCTCATAACGAAGATGCTGTTTCCGGCGCCTTACAAGGTGCCGGAGAAGAAGGCCAAGGGGACCAGAAGTGGTCTCTGCCGCAAGGGCACTTCGGACGTGACATCCGAAGACGCCGAGGCGCACTCCTCCGTCGAAGACGAGAAGGAAGAGGAGGAGGAAGAAGAAATCCACTCCCCCTGCAGGAAAAAAAGAAAAGGACGGCCTCCATGCATCCGGAGGCTAAGGCGTCCAAGAAAGGGAAAGCTTCCTTTCCGGACAGCTCCACAGCGGCCACCGACAACAACTGGGAGTGGAAGCCTAGGGAGAAGCCCCTGGCCGAATCGTAAGTGTCCGGATACGTATTTGCATCCGGATTCTTTACTTTATTGTTTTAATGTGCTCAAATAATGCATTTATAGTCCGGTTCAGTCCCACCTCGAGAGGTCCTCATCTTTAGAGGATTCGCTGGACCCAACAGCAATGGAGAGCGGAACCCTTCCATCGGCCACCTCTCCCCGGGACCTGGATGGCACCGAAGCATTGTCCCGAAGGATCCCCGGCCCAGGAGAGAATCCGACGGCCATCCGGGAGGCGCCAGAGGGTGAAGCCTCGGCTGCCGGTTGGGGGAGCAGACCCCCATGGATACTGACGATGGGGGCCGTATTCAATCCGGCCCTCATCCGAATATAATTTCGGAGACCCCTACGGCTCTGGAGTCAGGCGAGCAACCCCCTTTGGAGGGAAGGGGTGCGCCTATCCCGTTGGTGACCTCTGTCCAACCAAAGGCACCGGACAGGTTGCTGGAAGCGCTGAAAGGTGCTTCCATTATTGACGAACACCGTACCCTTATGGGTACGGTGATTGGGAAGGTCCCGTCCGCGAAAAGCGGATTGACCGAAGCCTGCACTAGCCTTCTAACAAGCTTTGAGGTAAGCAACGTAATTAGAAAAAGAATTTCACAGTATAGACAGTAGCCCCTGATGCTCTGTCCGGTGTTCAGAAAGAAAAGCTGAACAGAGGATCAAATAATTTTCGCAGGAGTCTAATCTAATATGTCTATGTGAATAAGCAGGCGTCACTGCTGGCCACTCATGCTGCGGAAGTCTCCGGACTGAAGCAGAATCTGGAGCGGGCCGAGGAGGAGCTCGGTCGCGTGAAGAAGCAGTTGGAGTACAGTCAAGGTATGCAATAACCTTATATATATTCAGGAAGGACGAATGATTCGTGCTGATTAAAGTGTCATGAAATTTATTAGGGGCCACGACCGAAGTAGCTGCCCTCAAGAAGGCGCTGGCTGAGGCCGAGGACAAGGCGGCCAAGGAGCGGGCCACACGTGAAAAGCATGAGGCCTGGGTCAATGAGGTTCAGCAAGAGCTCCAGGACACCGTCAGGAAGTACAAGTCCTTGGAGCGCGATTTTAAGACTCAAGAGTCCGAACTTGCCAAGGTCTACCAGAGCTCACAAGATGCCCAAGCCGAAGCCTAGACCGCCCTCCAGGAAATCCAGGCAGCCAAGAAGATTACATCGGGTAAGGCTTTCATTATGCAAAGCAGATATGTAAAGGAAAGGTTCCTCTTACTTACCCGGATTTGGAGCTCTCCAGGGGCATTTGTGGATCTGCCATGCAGCGTGTCAGACGCTGCGGAATTCTATCGGGCCGAAGAGGGGAACTCAACGGAGAAGCTGTTCTGGTCGCAATACCTTGGACCAGAACATCCAGTGCCCTTTAGAGATCAACTGAAACAGCTGGTCGAGCTGCATAAGGCGGCCGAACTAGCCATGAAGGACTTAATAATCCGGCTATGGCCTGCCGCAGCCATGCCTAGCAGCTACTTCGGACTCGTGAAGCGGCTTGTCAGCGCCTGCCCTCGGCTTGAAGCCATTAAGCGGTCAGTTTGTATCGAAGGCATGCGGATGGCCTTTGCCCGCGCTAAAATGCATTGGGCGAAGATGGATGCCACGAAGCTGATGACCGAGGGGCCGCCTGAGGGCATGGAGCACCGCAGACCCCAACTGTACTTTGACAGTGTCCTGGAGGGATCCCGCCTTGTGGTGGAGCAATGTGCCAAGGATATCATATTCCCACGAATACATTCATGTTATCCTGTCCTGTAATATGAAACAAGATCGTTATGTAATATAATGCTTGTTTATTTAAACTTTTACCTCCTGTGCGGCTATTTTATGAAATCTGTGAGTTGGCCAGTCGTCGGCTTCTGCCCCCATGTAGATAGTACGGGGGTGTTCTGGATAAATCTAAACACTCTTTACTCCAAATTTTGGTCCTTAAAGGAGATGTTTAGCGCAACGAACAAGGCAATCAGACTATACGGCTTTATGACGCTCACTTAGTCATAGGAGTTTGATAACGAAAATTTTGGCGTGTTCAGAAGTCGGAACTTGGGGCGCTATACACGCCTAATTGGATAAAAACCGACTCATCGCATAATGCGGGAAAAATCTCTAAGGATTTGAAACCTCTCGAACAACCGACCAGCTCTTGCCGCATCATTACAGTTAGTTTTCGGCTTTCTCTACTAAGGTGCTCGTCCGGAAGAACCGGGACACGATCGCAGTAGTTCTCCCTTTACTACCCTAGCCGATATAGCGGAACGTAAGGTAGTAAGCACAGGAGCCGGGTAACCCAACTATTGACCAAAGACATGATTCAGAGCCGATGCATATAATGCTATAAGTTCGGGGTGCCGAACTGTACTATAAAAGTGTTCGGACTTTATTGCCGTGTTATGGGGTATGATGAAGCCCCTAGCGAATTAAGGCGTACTAAAGTGTACGGGTGCAATTGATAAAAAAGACAAGGAAAAAAACAAGTAATAAGCTGAAGCCGCAAATACTGAGCTGCGAATTATTTTCCATTGTAATTTGATTAATACGTCAAGGCGTAATTGTACAAGTAATGTGATAAGCAAATAAGGCTATTTGACATGCCACGACCAAGGGCGAGCTACATGCGGGTTTTCAAAACAGGTATAACGATTGTTAGCAGAGACCACCTGGGGGTTCCCTTATACGTCAAAGCTCCTTGCCTTCTTGGTGTATCCGTCCCGTGATAGGTCCGATGATCAGGTTATCAGAAAAGCCTAGAGAGGAGAAAAACCTGAAATGAAAAAAAAGTGAAGGTATGCAGATCTAGGGGCGGTTGAGCCGCATTATGGACCCGGTCTAGCTGTGCCTCTGTCCATGCCCATGGTATTTTAAGTGCATAATTATGTACGCGCGACACAAGCATCGCTGCCTTGTTGGGACTAGGACGGAGGCCAAATTGCTAGTCAAGCTCTGGACGAGCTGGACTGTCCTGCTGCTGAGTAGTCTGGATTCGCTTGACGGTGTCCGGGAGCTTGGATGTTGAATTGCGGTTATGCCTAAAAAGGCTGCTCTGTACTTTTGCTGCAAGGGCCGCGGTGTGCTCCTCGGTACGGAGGGAGCGTTCCGTGTTTCCATTAACTGTTATAACACCGCGTGGTCTGGGCATCTTGAGCTTGAGGTAGGCGTAGTGCAGTACCGCGTTGAATCGAGCGAATGCGGTTCGTCCGAGCAGTGCATGATAGCCACCACGGAAGGGGACGATGTCGAAGATCAACTCTTCGCTTCGGAAATTATTCGGAGATCCCAAGACCACTTCCAGTGTGATTGAGCCCGTACAACAGGCCTCGACACCTGGTATGACAGTTTTAAAGGTGGTTTTTGTGGGCTTGATCCTTGAGGGATCGATACCCATTTTGCACACTGTATCCTGATAGAGCAGGTTCAGACTGCTGCCACCATCCATGAGGACTCGCGTGAGGTGGAATCCATCAATAATTGGGTCGGGGACCAGTGTGGCTGAACCGCCATGACGGATACTGGTAGGATGGTCCCTGCGATCGAAGGTGATCGGACAAGACGACCATGGGTTGTACTTTGGGGCAACTGGCTCCATCGCGTAGACGTCCCTGAGTGCACGCTTGCGCTCCCTCTTGGGGATATGGGTGGCTTATATCATGTTCACCATTTAGACTTGGGGGGGGGGGGATTTCTTCTGTCCCCCTATGTTCGGTGGTCGGGGTTCCTCGTCATCATCATCGCTTTGCGACCCTTTCTCCTTATTCTCGGCATTTAACTTGCTGGCCTGTTTGAAGACCCAACATTCCTTGTTGGTATGATTGGCTGGTTTATCAGGAGTGCCATGGATTTGGCATGGTCGATCTAGTATGCAGTCCAGGCTGGACGGGCCCGGATTATTTCTCTTCAATGGCTTCTTCCACTGACCGGACTTAGAGCCACTGAATCCGGCATTGACCACCGTGTCTTCGGTGTTATCACTGTTGTTTCGACGCTTATGTCTATTTCGTCGGGGCTTGTCGTTGCTGTTTCTGGCTTCATAAGTGCCAGGTTCGCTTGTATTGTTGTTGCTACGGGCTAGCCAGCTATCTTCGCCCACACAGAAGCGGGTCATGAGTGCCGTAAGGGCTGACATTGACTTCGGTTTTTCCTGGCCGAGGTGTCTGGCCAGCCATTCGTCACGGATGTTGTGCTTAAAGGCTGCTAGGGCTTCGGCGTCCGGACAGTCAATGATCTAGTTCTTTTTAGTTAAGACCTAGTCCAGAATTTCCTGGCTGACTCTCCGGGCTATTGTATTATGTGACTTAAGTCATGAGCATCCAGAGGTCAGAAATATGTGCCTTGGAAATTGTCGAGGAAGGCGTCCTCCAAGTCCTCCCAGCTGCCAATGGAGTTTTCTGGTAGACTGTTCAACCAGTACCTAGCTGGTCCCTTGAGTTTAAGCGGGAGGTATTTGATGGCATGAAGACCATCACCGTGGGCCATATGAATTTGGAGAAGAAAGTCCTCAATCCATACCGCGGGGTCTGTTGTGCCATCATATGATTGATATTCACGGGTTTAAACCCTTCTGGGAAATCGTGTCCCATTACTTCATCAGTGAAACAAAGGGGGTGTGCAACGCCTCTATATCGGGCCAAGTCGTGACATAGCTCTGGTGGAGTTTGTCTGCGGTTTTCGTCCCAGACATGGTTATGTTTGTCACTTTCGGTCGGATGGCCGTCGTCGCGCATCGGGGCACACCCCCGTGATCCATAGATTGATCTTGTCTGGCCTGCTCATTTTTCAAGTCATTCCGCAGGTCATGTGTATATCCCCGAGCTGTTGTATTTCTGTTTGTTCGACGAGGTAATGCGGGCTGGTGTTCGGCTCGAGGTGCCGATTTGTCCCGGCCACGTGGTGGTCAGTCAACCGCATTGTACCTTGGTAGGGCGGGCTCCAGCACCACGCCATCGAACTATGATAATAGTTTGCGCTTCGGGTAGCTTTTGGTTGGGCGCTCGAGGCCGTATTCTTCGGCTGCCAGGACATCAGTCCATCTTTCGTTGAGCATATCTTGATCAGCTTGAAGCTGCAGCTTCTTCTGTTTGAGGCTCTTTGTAGTGGCTATTGGCCGGTGCTTAAAGCGCTCCTGCTCGGCGGGCTCCTCGGGCACGATAAAGTCTTTGTCCCTGAGGCTCACCTCATCCTCGGGGAGTGGAAGGTAATTAATGTCCTCCGCGTCTTCATTCATGGCCTGTTCATCAGGGCTAGCTTGCCCATCTTCCCGTTCGTCCTGTTCGGAGGTTGGCTCAACGGGGTCTTCATTGTCTTCGGCGTCGTCCGAAGTATTGTTTTCTCCTGCGAAAGTGTTGCTGTTTTTACTATGGCGTGTCTTAGAGCGGTGCCACGGATGCCGGTGCTTTGGTTGTATCTCAGGAGGTTTATCCTCGACTGGATTTTCATTGCCACTGTTGTTTTCTTTGGGTGTATCCACCATGTATATGTCGAACGAGGAGGTGGCTGTCCAGCGCCCTGTACGCGGTGGTTCCTGCTCCTCTCCTGCATCGTCGTCCATACCATCGATGTCTTCGGAGTCATAATCAAGCATGTCGGTTAAGTTGTCGACAGTGGCTATAAAGTGGGTGGTAGGTGGGGAACGAATTTCTTCGTCATCCACCTCCCATTCGAGCCGGACATAGTTCAGCCGAGAGTCACTCGATAAGGAGAGGGATTTTAATGAGTTTAACACGTCGCCAAAAGGCAAGTGCTGGAAAATGTCCGCGGGGCTGAACTCCAAGATCGGCGCCCAATCAGGCTTGATGGATGTGGATGCAAGCGGTCCAGAACCCATGGCCGGAGACGAGTCCGAGGTTCCGGTGACACAAGCCCAGCTCGATGTTGGGTCTATGTGCGGCTTGAGTGCCGCTGAGTTTGCGGCCTCCGTGGCGGGGTTAAGCTTCTCGTCTTCGGACGATGTAGTCCGCTCCGGATCTAGGACAGAGCGGTCACATGTAACATCCCAAATTTTCAATTTGGAATGTTATACATAGGTCATCAATTGCATATCATATTTTATTGCATTTTGGGTTGATCCTAGAAATTTTAAGCAACTCAAGGACCCACGGAGAGAGTTGGGGATTTCGTTATTTTCATATTTGAGTTTTTCTCAAATTTTGAAAAAGGATCATTTGGTTTTAATCATTTTCTCTTCGAATATTTCCAATATTAGAATAAAAGAGAGGGGATAAAATGACTTCTCCAAAAATAAAAGAAATATTGGAGGAAAATATTAAAATCAAATTTTATTTTATTTGGAGTTTTATTGCTATTTTATTTGAATTAGGAAAAAAATGTGTTTTTCAAAATTGCATTAGTGGCCCAAATAAATGTTCACTCTGTCCGCAATATTATTAGAGGACCGTGAAAATTTATTTAAGGATTTTTGGACTCTATTTAGTATATTTTTTGTTAGTTTTTCTGCGTCAGTTTTTTTTTAAAAAGAGTGCACCAACCTAACGGGCCGTCCCGACCCGGACACCTCGCCCGGCCGGCCTTTATAAGGCTGAAACCCGACCCCGCCAGCCCAGCCACCCTGTCACCCGCCTCGATCCTCGCGTCGTGCCATCGCCGCTGACGACTCGCACCGCCGCCGCCGCGACGCTGCCACCTCGCACCGCCGCTCGCCGCCGCCGCGTGCCG